>NC_063434.1:22240140-22542332 GCF_020379485.1 Brassica napus | reverse complement strand
AAGTTAATGCATGTCAATAATATGTTGAATCCATTTTCTATCAAAATCCATTGGTAGTGAAAAAAAGAGAGTATGATCATTCAACAAGCTTGCGACCCATTATGACATGTGTTCTAAAATACTATAATTAAAATTAATCCATAATACCGAATAATTTAGAAAACTTCAAACCAGCATCTCTTTATATATTAGCAGCATTTAAAATGTCTATAATGATGTGAGGATGCAAGTTCCATATGTTTTGATTTTTATGTAAATCTCTCCAATTCTAAATAAGTGTTATTTTGACATTTTTCACACATTAAAAAAGTGAAGAAATATAATTAAATTTCTATTAATTACACATGTTTTAACCAATAATATTTGAGATAAATAGAATTATTTATAAAATTAATGTACTTTTTAATTAATTTTAAATTGAAAGTAATTAAATTTACATTGAAATTTTAACGTGATATTTTTTATGTAACAAAAAAAATGTTAGAATGACATTTAATATAAAACATATAGAATATTGAGACAATGTGTGGAATATCCCCAATTAAAGTCTAAATTTGCTGAATACCCATAATTATGGATAATCCAAAAAGGAGTAACTTTTTGACACTGTGTGAACGAAAATGCCCTTATGCTTTGTCGAAAACAAGTAACTCTAGATCTATCAGCTAAATATTTACATAGTAGGTAACAATCTACGTACCAACTAACATATCCACTAATAATTTCAGTATCATCTAACAATTTGTGTATCAAACAAATGTATCGACTAACAAATCATTTATCAGTTAATGAAACTATTAACAATTAATTAGTTATCTATTAAATAGCTCCAAAACTATTTGTAACAGCTAACACTTCATGTATCGATTAAGAATCTATTAAAATCTAAATAATATCAGGTAAGTAATAAAATATCTGCTAACGTATATATTATCTAAAAATTGATTGTGATTCGAAATTGGAAACATTGGAATTGGGGTGAGATAATAAGGCTAGCATTATGGGTGTCAAAAGAATCATAATAAAAAATAAAGATTTGTGTTGAATTAGAAAATGATTTGAAGAATTTATACGAGAGATAAAGAGATTAGAACACATAAAAGGGAGAAGAAAGAGAAATATGGATAATGGTATTATAGTCACTAAAAATATTAAAAAGAAACAAGGTTATATGACAAATTACATGGATTTCTGGGTGCATCTACGCCAATTACTCTATAATATTAATATGACGTTCCATTATTTTTTTTTTTTTTTTTTTTTTTGAAACAATATGACGTTCCATTAATAAATCGAATCGATGAATAAAAACTTAATAAATTGAAATCAAGCCACTGTATAAAAAGAGTCACGTTAAGTATTCTATAGCACGGTCTTTTGTTCACGTGTATTATTTAACTTTTGATGTTTTTCTTAATTAATCATATATTCTTTTCTGGTCAAAATAAGCAAAGGTTTATTTACTTTAATTGCTAGTTTGTTACTAATCAATGGTGGAAAATGATTTCTCAATAACTTTTCTTCTATCTATTTTGTTTTATTCCTCGTCAATGTAACGCAGCGACTGAGGCTGCTTAGCCAAAGAAGCTCTGCTTACTGCTAAAACTCTATCTCTAGTTTGTAAGACTCTGTTTTAAATTAATGAAGGGTTCGACCAGAAAAAAATTTCTTATTTTCATACATTAACAAATACTCTTATCTCTAGTAGTATAAAACAGTGGCAATATATATATATATATATATATCAATGCTTATAATCAATACTATTAAAAGGAAAGAAATTTTAATAAATCTATTTAGGGGGTGTTAGTGGGAGTAAGATTTATATAAAGTTTGTTGATTTTAAAAGTTGAGAAATTTGTTAAATTTGGAAAGAGTTGTAGAGAGTTTTATATATTGTGAAATTCTATGAAAATACATTGATATAATGATTCTAAGAATCTAAGGTATATAAATAGTATTTTCAAAATCTTGTGTTATGAGTTAAATGGTAAAGAATACAACTCTCAATAATACCAACTTTAATAGATTTAAAGAATCATTAAAATTTAGATTTTTTGAATAACAAAATATTGTGTATAGAATTACTAAATCATGAAACCAATAACACTAAATTTTAATGAGAATGTGAGAATGTGTAAACCAATAACACTAGATTCTATCAATTCTAACAATCATCATAAATCTAACTCCCACTAACACCTCCTTAAAAAGGTTGTTTGGACCCTTACATTAACTAATAATATTTTAGTCTTACTTTGATTTGGACAAACAATATGTTACCTTAAATTTCTCTAACAATCATTTAATCAAAACTTTTATTTATTGAACCCATATCTTTTTGTAAACGAAAAGATTATACCATATATATACTACCACATAAATTTGATTCACGAAAATATAATATCACATACACTTTATTATACTCTTCTTTAAATATGTATCATTAACTTCATAATTAAGATAAGTTTAAAAATTATATATTATGTTCATTTTATTTTATTGATAAATAAAAATTTAGTATTTAAGATAAGTTTAAAATTATCTAAAAACCAACAAATCTTTTTTTTACTGCTCAACAAAAAGCCTACAAATCTATACTATTACATTAGCCAAAAGCCTCTCAAATAAATCTTAAGTTTCACCAACTAAACAAACGTAACTTTTATAAAATGCATAAAAATATAATGAAATGTTAGATTTGGGCATTATGGTCTTCGGGTCAAATAAAAATCGGTTTCTTTCAGGTCCAAGTTCTTTGGATCTTGGGCATTTATATCAAATTAGGTATTTGAATATTTTTTTTGTTCAGATCGGTTCCTTTTAGTTTCAGGTCAGTTTGAGTCAATAATTCAAGTATCTGTAAAAATTAATTTGTAATTTGATTTCATAATGAGTCTAGCTCAGTTTGAGTATTTAGGACAAAAAGATCTAAAGAATCTGAAAAGCCAAAAAAATCAAAACACGAAAATACCCAAAATCAAAAAAAATACCAGAATAACTAAATATCTAAAAGACCAAAATCTTACCCGAGAACCAAAAATATCCAATATTTTAAATATATTTTTAAATTTTGAAATTTACCCAAAACCTGAAACTATAACAGAAAATGCGAATCCAAATTTTATAATAATATTTTTATACTGAGAACATATATGAATTACTCAGATATACATAATATGAACAAAACATTCTGGGTAGTTTGGGTACCTGGAGTCCAACAGAGACCCGCATGTCCAAAAAAATTTAATAGGTACTTTTTTCCCAATCTCGAACCTCAACCTGTATTTCATATTGGTTTGGTTCGTTTATCAAATTTGGGCAAAATGCTCATGAATAAGGGCTTAGGATGGTCATTCTGGGCGGATTGCCATCTATCCTAAAAAAAAAAGCAAGCCCTGCCGCCAGCTTCCACGATCATCAGAAGAAGGATTAGGCCAAAATTAGGATACATTCTGGAAAAATAAAACTTTATGAAAGAGTTACTATGTAATTTGGCTATATAATGAGTCTAGCTTTGTTCGATTATTTAAGACAAAAAGATCTAAAGAATCCGAAAAGCCAAAAAATCAAAAACACAAAATACCCAAAATCAAAAAATACCAGAAATAATTAAATATCTAAAAGACCAAAATCTTACCCGAGAACCAAAATTATCTAATATTTTAAATATATTTTTAAAATTTGAAATTTTACCCGAAACCTGAAACTATAACAGAAAAAGCGAATCTAAATTTTATAATAATATTTTTATACTGAGAACATATATGAATTACTCAAATATACATAATATGAACAAAACATTCTGAGTACTTTGGGTACCCGGAGTCTAACAGAGACCCGCAGGTCCAAAAAATCTAATAGGTATTTTTTTCTCAATCCCGAACCTCTACCTGTATTTCGTATTGGATTGGTTCGTTTATCAAATTTGGGTAAAGTGTTCATACTTAAGAAAGAGTTACTATGTAATTTGGCTACATAATGAGTCTAGCTTTGTTCGAGTATTTAAGACAAAAAGATCTAAAGAATCCGAAAAGCCAAAAAATCAAAAACACGAAAATACCCAAAATCAAAAAAATACCATAAATAACTAAATATCTAAAAGACCAAAATATTACCCGATAACCAAAAAATCTAATATTTTAAATATATTTTTAAAATTTGTAATTTTACCCAAAACCTGAAACTATAACAGAAAATTCAAATCCAAATTTTACAATAATATTTTTATCCTGAGAACATATATGAATTACTCAAATATACATAATATGAACTAAACATTCTGAGTACTTTGGGTACTCGGAGTCTAACAAAGACCCGCAGGTCCAAAAAAATCTAATAGATATTTTTTCCCAATCCCGAACCTCAACCTGTATTTCGTATTGGTTTGGTTCGTTTATCAAATTTGGTAATATGTTCATATATACTTAAGAAAGAGTTACATAAGAGTGTATATAAAAAAATCTCGAATAAACTTATACATAAGTTATATAATTTTAAACAAAATTTTGTATTCGATATAATACGACTTTATAACATAATAATACACAATATACTCAAAATACTATCTCAATCCAACTTCGTATATAACCCATAAAACCCGTGTATTCGAAGCGCGGATCAAAATTTAGTTCTCTTTAGTAGCAAAGAATAATCCCTTTCAACGACACAGTTGAACTATATTATCTAAAATAAACATAACTTTTCATATATGCGCTTATTATAACAATTAACAACGATAGATCATAGTTTGATTGCCACAAAATCTTAAACATGCCATGTTATTAAAATTAGTGACATGCCATTCATTCTTAGCAGCCAATCCACAAACATGATGTTGATATATATGATATATCGTTGTGTGTTCTAAATACGTGGGAATGCAAAAATTACAAATAGACTGGAAACAAAAAAATCTAACATTACATGTATGATGTATATATATGTCCATATGTGAGAAAAAAACAATAGCTAATAGAATTCGTATACACAAGAACAATAAATGAAAATTGATTGTTTAAACCAACATAAAAGATATTCAATTGAAGATTGATAGATCTTTTTCCATTATAATATCAAGTATGTTCTAAAGAACATTGTAGGTTTTTTTCTAGCTTCACTTGTGGACCAAACCTACCCCATATATATAAAGATATAACCTAACCTAAGTCTCTAAAATCGGGTTTTCCTTTTCATACAAGCCCACCAACAAACATCAATAGCAATATCTTCAAGATCACAAAAGGTATCACTAAGGGGTCATCAAGATCTCCTTAAAACAAAAGGAAAAACGAAAAAGGAGTCACCTGGAAGAATAAAGGTGAGATGTCTCAAAGTGTCATATGTAAGAAGCAAATAATTTGTTTTAAAAAAGAAAGAAAGTAGAAGCAAATAATTTTGTTTTTTTTTTCCTTTTGGTTGTATAAAAGAATGCACTCCAACACTTGCAACTCTACATTCTGTAAAGTCCTCTTATCATTCTGTAAGGAGGCAGAAGGATTATGTATGCTCCTTGCATAGACCATAAAGTCATGGGGCTAATGCTTAATATCCTGTAATGATTATAAAAATCATCATATGATAACACAATCCTATAATGTTGGGACCAGTGCTTAAATATAGTCATCTTATATGTATTTTCATGATTTATTTGATGAAGCCACAAAGGAACTTAGTTTGTGGATGTAAAAGTATATCAGTGGTGGGTGAATGGTCAATGTTTTAACGATGGTGAAGTGTCACGGTCAAAAGTTCGCATGGTCGGTTTGGTAAAGACAAATCAACTTCGCAATTTGCACCAGTATTTTTGTCTCCTTGAAGCCCCTTCTTCATGTCCGGTTTTCTCTGAACCGGCCCCAGTTTTGGGTTCAGAACCAATACCAAATTTCCTGGATCCATTACTGGGCTTTTGTTGCTTAGCCCAATTGTAATATCATATAGCTTAGCCGAAGCTCAATAAAGAGGCTTTCATTGATTTTTTTTCTTTTTTAGTTTAATTTGGTTAGTCTCGAGTTGGAGAAAAAGAAATAAATATTCCTTAATCTACACAAATAGTTGTTACTAATTCCACCAGAAACACGGTTTACTTGCTGTTGTCAACTTGGCACATTGCCCCAAATGTAATTTTATTTGTTTGGAAGATGAAAATGAAAGCCATGGTTGATTAATTCCACATAATTTATTAAAATAATGCTTACAGTAAATGCCTGATGAAAAAGTGACTAAAAAATCATATGTTTAGAACGAAATACGGTATTTCCAATTTAAATTGCATATTCTAATTTGGATTATTTGTCTTACAGAAAGAGTGAAATTGGATAAAGATATGTATTCATAAATAATCTAGTATCTTTAAAAAACACGTAATGATAAATTGTTTAAGAGATTACAAGAGCCGCTAGAGCTAATAAAACATGCTAAAAGTGAATGCCATACATGGTTTAATGTAAATTTAAAGAGCTTAGAAAAAACACAGACACGAAATATAAAAGCCTTATGCTTACAGCATATTTGTTTGATAGATGGATCATGGACTTCAGATTTATAGTACAGTTGATATGGATGAATTTGGTTAGATGAGTCTGGAAATGAACAACTCCTTGTGTTGAAAAACAAAGAAATATACTTGTCACTTTTGCATTCAGAATTAGATGCACTTGTTTGGCCAATAAATAATATGCTCTCATTCTGGACATATCAGCATTTTGGGACATACGACAAGGATGTCATTTCAGTTATTCCGAATTTGCGAATATGGCCAAGTTTTTCAATAGAATTAACAGAGATAACGATACTACAAGAAGGTTTGAAGATTTCAAAATCACATACATACCAAAAACACGAAACCGGACAGTAAACACTTTGGTCAAGATTGCACGAGATTTTCATAAATTTTATTTTTATTTTTGTTGGCTATTTTACTCCAAATCTCCGGATCACTTCAAATTTGAAGAATATACTTGTTTTTTATGTCAAAAAAGAAAAAAAAGTTGTCGAACATTCACTATTGTGAGTTGAATATGAATTCTTATGTTGCGATTTAAGCCATGATCGACCACATATTTTGGATATTAGTCTAGTTTCTTTTCTTGACTTGTACGTATTAGTAATTTTTTTGTAAACTAGGTATTAGGCTTGGGTATTTCGGGTATCGGTTTGGTTCGGTTCGGGTATTTCGAGTTTCAGGTAGTTTGAATAGGAAGCTAGAGGATCCATTTACTACTTGACCTATTTTTGGTTTGGTTCAGTTCAGATAGCTTCGGGTTTGGTTCGGTTCGGATAGTAAAACTAAGAGCCAGAATATACTCGGAAAATATTCGGTTCTCATTTGGTTCCGGTTCGGGTTCAGATAGTTCGGGTAGTTCAGGTAGTTCGGGTAATTCAGATAAAATATCGGTTATTTAGGATAAAATATCAATAATTATGATGATTTAGATAAGAATTTCAGGTATTTTTGATTACTTTGGATATTTCAGATAAAACTATCCAGATACTTTCGGATAGTTCGGATACTTTATAATAATATAATTATCCTCAACTATTTTCGGATACTTTTAACAGATCTTTAAATTAAAATATATATTTAGTTATATTATATGTATATATAATTAATATTTTTATATATTCGGGTACACATTCGGTTCTCAGTTCGGTTCGTTTATTTCGGATATAGAAATATATGAACCGTTCGAATATTTGAAAGTTTTGGTCCGGTTCTGGTTTTGGATATTTCGGTTTGGTTCCGGTTAGGTTCTTTGGTTCCGGGCTTTTTTCAGGCCTAGTAGGTATTAGTATAGTTTTTGATGTGTGATTAAAGCATACACTCCAAATAACTATCCAACAAATCTTTCTTTCGTGAAGGTCAGATTACACATAACTCCCCTTAGTTTTCACATTGCTAAAAATGTTCCTCATACAAACATTTACTCATTCAATTAAAAAAAAAATTCAAAGAAAATACATAGTGAGACAAGAACAATTTAAAGTGAACACTACTAGCGTTACATAACGTAGAACACAATAGCTAAACAGATGGGAGTTCCAACTGTTGGATCACATACTATCAACAGAAACCTTAGTAATGCACCGGTGTTGGAAGAGTACACGGTGGTGAAGGATACACATATGGTGGCGGTGGAGGCGACGGATACACATATGGTGGTGGTGGCGGTGAAGGTGGAGGAGGAGGAGGTGGACTAGGCGGTGGAGGAGGTGGACTAGGCGGAGAGCAGCCGAAAGAAGCACAATTTATAGGATAAGAAGAAAAAGATTTACATTCCGCGGGAGACCGTTGCATTGGTCTTAAAGGTAAACAGTTTTTACGATCATCAAACTCCTGAAGCCTCAGACAAACCGGTGGCTCGCCGGAGAAGAAGTTATACGAGTAAGTAAAGTTCTCAAGATTCGGTAACCGGCAGATGCTCTCCGGAATATGGCCGGAGAATTTGTTATTTGCGATGTTTAACTGTTCTAAACTCTTCATATCACCCATAGTTTCCGGCAACGAACCCACCAAGTTGTTGAAACTCACGTCAAAAACCGTCAGCTGGTTTAGCAAACCGACTTCCCGGTTTAAACAACCGCCAATCTGACTATTCGTGAGAATAACCTCGTGCAACGTTTTCCCCATGTTGTAGAAACTCGGAGGTAGACAAGATCCTTGGAGATCGTTGTTGGCTAAGACAAGAACCGAAACCTGAGAGTTTCCGATGTTTTTCGGTAGCCTAAACCGGAACTTATTGTTGTTAATGAAGAGAGCGTCAAGGTTTAGGTCAAAGAGTTGGCTAGGAACATCGCCGTACAACTCATTAAACCTAATGTCAAGAAACTTCAAAGAAGGCAAAGAGAAGATGACGGAAGGGAACTCGCCGGAGAGTTTATTGTTGCTGACGTCAAGCTCGTGAAGAAGCTTGAGACAGTTTAGAGATTTAGGGAGTTGACCTTCAAAACGGTTGGAATTGATATGGAATAAGGCGAGATCGGTTAAGAGACCGAGCTCTAGCGGGAGATAACCGGCGATGTTGGCCCGGTTTAAGTCTATACCGGCTACGGTTAAGACGTAAGGGTTGTCTAAAGCCTGTGCACAGAACACACCCGTGTAGTTACAAACATTAGGACCGCACCAATTAGAAGTGAAGCCATTTGGGTCTGAAGTCATAGTGTGTTTCCATGCTTGAAGGGCTGTGTAAGCTTTTAAGAGCCTAGGGTTTGCGATCGGAGGAGGCCAATGAGGACCATGAACGGAGCATGGGTTGATGGGAAGAGTATTGTAAGTGAAAGCTTGAGGAAGAAGGACGAGGAAGAAGATGAAACAAGAGGCCAAGAAACGGCAATGGAAGAAGAAAGGTTCTTCTCTCATTTTGAGATGGTTTTTGTTTGTGTTTTTGGAAATGGGACTAAGTATAAGGTTGTTTATGTATAGGAAAGGGTGTAACCACTTCCGTTGAAAATTTATTTATTAATGATCTAGGGAAGTAATTGTAGATGATCGATTTCTAGTGGTTATATTTTGAAGAGTCAATTCTTTTTGTTTAGTGTGTTTGATGTTTAATAAGTTTTTTCTTAATAAAGTGAAACAATGGGTGACAGGGGAGCATTGTTTGACTTTCGTCGGTTTGGTATATAAAGTCAGAATTAGCGAGGAATGTTCGTTGATCCTTATTCATGTATCTACATTTTACGTTGATCCTTATTCATGTAGGCTCTGTATAGTGTATACATATCCTACAGTACGACTTTTGAAATCAATTTGCAATGGAAACATATACACACATTTAATGGTAAAATATATATATACGGTTATATGTAAATATTACTAAAAAATGACACTTTGGAACATCTATAGGATGTTGGATACATCAGTAGTACATTCAAATCCGATACAATGAAAACAATCGACAAAGAAAATCTATTAAAGATCAACTATCAAGAACCAAAGACATACGGCAAACCTAAAATAAGAGATTTTTTTTTTTTTTTCGGAATCATCTTTTCTTTAGCTGCACCTTCACAGAGACTATTTGGAGGAACCTCAAAAGGAAGCTACTTGGACATAATTACTCATACATATGGAGTCAAGTTCTTGATCTTATATCGACACACTGTTTCAAGGGAGACAAAGTTCCTCCTAAGATAAAAAAAAAAAAAAAAAAGTTCCTCCTAAGATACGTTTTTCAAACTTCAGTGCATAGTATTTGGCTGGAGAGAAATGGTAGGAGACACGGCACGGTTTAGAGACCTCGGAGCATTCTTATCAAGTTCATCGACAAGCAAATACGAAACCGAATCAGTTCATTCCGGGTACAAGCTGGAACATCTTTCAACAAAGCGATGGTGGTTTGGTTTGCGTCTAGAGATTAGACGGATTAGACGGGTTCTACTCCACAAATTTGTTTCAAAACCATCACACAAGTTTAGACCCAAGTTGCATTAATTTATATAAAAGCCTTTTTTTTATTTGAATAAATTTAACATTTTTTCAAAAAAAAAACAGATCGTAACCATTTGTATTATTGAAGTAAAATTCTAATATTCATATGCTTGGCGTTCTTCTTTATTTTAAACTCAGATTATTTTTTTGGGCGCTTTAGTAGATATGCATTACAAAGATACGACGAGTGAAAATTTAGGCACACCGACTGCTGGCCCCCATGGATTTAACAGCTTTCATGGTTGTTTTACTAAGAATTCTTGTTTTATATAAAACCAGTAAAGCTGGTTTAGAGAAAGAAAATAAAAATAAAGTAAGTTGTATTTGAATAATCCTGTAATGCCAATTATTTTCTGTAACTCCTGGATAACCCATTAGTGACAATATTGGATATAAACTTTCAAGCTACATGTATAATTATTCTATTTTAGAGTAGTTTTGCTCCAACTTCCAATAGTATTACTCTATAATAGATCTATAAATAGAATAATTTTATTATAGAGTATAATATAGAGAAATGTTCCTCTGTATTCTACTTTATGATAGAGTTACATTATTATAAAGTAATACTATTGAAGCAAAAATACTTTATAATAAAATTACTCTATTTTAGTGTAAATTATATAAAAAAATGGTACGTCATTGGAGATGCTCTTACTAGTATTTCTTAGTACAAATACACTAGTATGATTCTAAGTACACTAAGAAACTTTTTTTACAAACTGGCTCTCATTTATTATAGCGCCTACGACAATTGCTTTGTTTCTTCGAGACAAGAGGTACACGATCCAGCACATACGCATATATTATAATCATAGTTTCATAGAGACGCATTTAGTAAATGATCGGATGGTTCTTACTTGTTAATTACTACCCGAAACACGGATTAGTAAACTTGTAGACCATTATTATCTATTTATAATATCAATATGCCTAAAAAGCATGAACGCATATCTGAACACAAATGTTGAAAACTGTGTATACAGACAAAAGCAAAATCTCTTGATTGATCGTCACTTTAATTAAAACTTATAATACAACTGGTTAGCAAACTAGGTCTTTAATTTCGGTATCTATGTTAAAACTCTACAAAATAAAAACCGGTTGTTCCGTATAAATTTGGGAAAATACCATAAAAAACCTTCAAAATGATACTCACTAACTGTTTAAACCTTGAACTTATTTGACTAAGACTTTTAACCTTGAGAATGATATTTCTATCATAAATTTATAGTGATATTTTTATCATAAATAACCTCCAACGAGGTTTACTTGTTCTTCAAATTAAATAGGTGCTATTCATCAATATTATTAAAAGATAAAAAGTTTTAATAAATTTATTTATAAAAGTTTTTTGACCATTTCCTTTTATTATATTTTGGTCTTCCCCTATATGTTATAACAACATGTGACCAACATTTAACCCTATATATGTATCCAGTTTTTACTCTAACCAGAAAATCAGTTTACATTATTTAAATTTGTACCATTTAAATCGATTACTAAAACATTATACCAAAACTATAAGCCACAACGATTTCTAAACATGTCACATTAATATCAAGATTATAAAAATTACACTTATGAAACTTATACGAATTACACTTCATCATGCGATTGCTCAACTTCTGTTTGTTAAAATAAAAAACCTTCTTGGATGGTCTCATGTTGTCCTTGCATGTATTCTCTTCCTGAAACAAAAAAACTCATATGTCGACACACTTCTTGAAATATCACTTATTAAAAAATCAAACATGTATGTATTAAAGACCTAAACCACCATAGTTTTCACACAATCACACCGCATTATTCATCACATATTATGTTATACATGATGTTATATTTACGGATTCGTCACATATTATGTTATACAATATATACTATTAACTTCAAATACATAAAAATGGTACAATTTGAAAAAGAGTGTTTCTAATCACAAATTTAAACTATACGGTTTGTTCCTATATCACAATTTTAAATTTTAAATTTTAAAATCGTAACAAAATATGTAAACAAGAACGAATATAGTGTGAATATGCTAACTAGATATATTCTTAGATTTGTTGTTAACAATATATACGATTATCAAACCAAAAACACACAAAATAATTAAATAACTTGGTCTACAAGTTTTTTTATTATGACATAAATACATAATTTTCCTTATTTCTATCAAACAAAATATCTAATCTATTCTACTTATATTTTCTACCAATATTTTTGGTACCCTACATTGATTACCAAATATTCTATCCGAGCTTCTCTTAACCTGCATCGACTACAAACCTCTCTTATTATAAATACTGACCATCTTGATACCCTTTTAACATCAACTCTATCAAAACAAAAAAAAAACACCTACCTGATAAGGGAGGAAACAAACTATTCCAAAAACATGGTTAACTGACCATCTCGATTCAGATGTCCTTCTTGAAAGACGTCGAACCACACAAGACTGTTTGACGTGTACAAGTGAAAGTGAGTGGAGACAATGGAATAAAATTGCTGGTGATTCACTGAAAGTAATCCTATCGAATGCACATGTAAATCTGTTTTCCTCTTTATAGATTTTCGATTATAGATCTCTATGTTTATTTTTATTTTAAAGAAATACACTAACATAAATATTTTCATTAATACTTTTTTAATGGGTACGAAAAAAGCAATGCCTCATGCAAAAAGACTTACATGGGTGAATTGGCTAGCACGGTTCTTTGCTTTTCTTCAAATACCCGATGATTCACTGATGCTTATCCCTATTTACAAAATAAAAAATGGAAAAGTAGAACTTTCTTCAAGCGGTATGAAGAAGAAATAAGGGAGAGAAGATTTACCGGTTCAGATCTTAGAGGAACCACTCGGCGGCGGACTCCTACGAAATAATGAATCACCGTCAGAGAGATTTTTTTTTTTAACTTTCGATACCTGACAGCTGAATGTGGAAACTTTTCATGCCAATCCCTATTCCCCACTGCTCTATCCAAACGACATCTAATAGTCGTCCCTCCTGATCGTTTCCCTACCCATGATAGCATATTTCCAGTAAATGGAAATTCCAGCATGCCACAGTCACTCAGCATTTGCTTGAAAGGCAAGAAAGAGCTATCCGAGCGCCGTCTACCTCCCACTTTCTCACTATGATCAGTTATTTCATTAAAATCACCTATCATGAACCAATGTCTATTTCTTGTTGTTGAGAAACGCGTAAGACGTTCCCAAACCTGATCCCTACGTTCTAAAACAGGGTCTCCATAAAGAAATATCATAAAGACTTTTATTCCATCAATGACTGCCTCAGTGTCAATCATTCTGTTATTCGAAAATAGAACTACTATTTCTATCACACTAAAAATTAAATTATGCATATACAGTAAAAAAATCTATAAATTGATAATGTTAAAACTATTATATTTTATTAATTAATAGAATTTTTAATTTATAAAAATGTCATTTTTTATTTTACAATATATTCATTAATTAATTTAGAAAGACTTTCCTATTTTTATTATATAATTTCGTGTATGTGAAATATGTTTTGTTGAATTTAAATGTTGTTTTAGATATAAATTTACTAAATATTATCAAAATATATTGATTTTTTTTAAAAAAATAGATGAAATCTACGAATGACGACAAAAAATAGATGAATTCTACTAATGTAATTAGCTGAAATTACATTATATGTACCTTGTAATGCCGTCTTTAACTGTTTGTACATTTTACGAAGAGTTGACAAGGAAGTAATTGTAAAGTCTTTGTAAGCATTTACGACGAATTTACAAGTCTTTCCATATAAAGTCTTTGTAAAATTTATGAGGACTTTACAAGTAGTTCCTTGTAGAGTTCTAATATTACGAAGAATTAACATCTCATTGATGTATTTAATTTATTTAAAAAACTAAAAATATTTAAATTATAAAATAAAAATATTTTAAAATATGAAAACTATATATATATATATATGTCATATATAATAAAATTTAAATTCATAATACAAAGCGAGAAATTTTTAAAACAAAAAGCTAATGGAAGACGTTGTCGTCGAAGTAATTGTTGGGGTGGCTCGTTCCCAGAGATTCTCGTACTTGATCCGTGGGATGGGGGGAGGATGTTGCGTCCCGAGATGCTGTCGTCTCTCGTCTAATGCTCTCTGCAGAAGCAGGTTTCCAGCCGCCATAACGCCGAGAAGACCCTCAAGGGATTCCAAGCGAGCCTGCTGGGCATCCATTCGAGCCTGCATCTGAGAATCTCCTGATTCTGTCTCGAATGGTAGGAAGAATTCGCCCTTGCGACTTCATTGGCAGAGCCTATTCCCACCGTCCGTCTCTTCTTTTTAGGAGCTACCTTGAAAAAATGAGAAACATATAAATTTAGTTAATATTATAAAGAATTATTACTTAAATAAATTAAATAAATTTTTAAAATTTACCTCTACGAAGATTTTGTCCACCTCCTCTGTAGACAATTTGACAGGTAATCCAACAGGAGACTGCTGGGATAGCTACGTCTCGCACTCTTAATTCAATCTGCGCAGTCACGTCGTAGTAGATCTTCTCCGGCCGTGGATCTACAAAATTCTGCTTGAAGTCCCGTGAGTAAACTTGAATAGATCAACCAGAGATGGTAAGACTCCTTTCTTCTCAGCCTACAAACAGAAAGAAGTTATTAATATCACTAAGATAAAAGAGATGAAATTAAATATTAAAAATAAAACTTACAATCTCTAGACGGACGGTGTGGAGTTTTTTTCCGGTTGCATAAATCATGGGAAAATGGCCATCTGCATCCTTTGTCCTATGGGAAGCGGAACACTTATTGGCTTTATCAATCGAGCTTGGCAGCTTCCAATAGGCAGGCGAAGAGGCCATCCTATACATCCTTCGTGATTTCGGTGGGTTTCACCTCATAACCGTAGTACTCCAATTTGTCCTTCCAATCTGAGACTGTTTGTAAGGCGGGGCTTTGCTTTTGCAAAAAATTCTGCATTCCCCTCTCGTTAATTGCTAGGGACCAGTGATACATTTTCTGAAATAAACAAAAATTTAAATACACTTTAAAATTATGTAATTAATTATTAAACCTAAAAATTGGAAAACAATTACCGAAAAATATTTAAACCATGCCGTCCTAACATGCTCGAGAGTCATACTCCAGTTTGGATGGGACTCTACGAAATATCCTTTGATCGTGTCAGAAAGGCTCCATCTGAAACAGTTGTTGAGTTCAAGCCTGAAAATAGTACCAACTTGTTAGAAATTAATATGGTGTAGAATTTTGAAATAATTAAATAAGAAACTTACCAATAAGTACATGGCAGTCGATCGGGGTCTAGAATATCTAAACCTTCTCGTCCAGGCTTGGCAAGAAGATCCTCGACTGTATATGAAGCATATGGTGCAGATGGAGGCACGAGCAAATCCGGATAACTCCGGTGTCTGGGCAGGAGGTGCACCGTGTGGAGCTGCTGCGGCAGGAGGTGGAGGCATCTGAGGAGCAATCTGAGGTGGAAGAGGAGGGGTCCGAGAAGCTCTATGAGGCGTCTGAGAGTAAAGAATTGCCTCTGGATCCGAAGTAGATGATGGGGCCGAAGAAGATGTCCCAACACCGTCAACAAACATCTCTGAATAAGTGAGTGGTCTTTTCCGAGTAGCCATCCAAATTCAAAAAGAAAATATAATCAGTTTAAATAACTTAACCTAATTTTTGAATTTAGTTCTATTACCTAAACAAACCACTTAATCTAACCACATAAACTAATTACCTAAACTAATATATATATATATATATATATATTATCTTTTTAATACATACCTTGATCGAGAGGAGGGAGAGGACTTGTTAGAGAGGAATGAACGATGCCTCGTTCATGTTTCGAGTTTATATAAGGAAACAACATTCCTCATAAAGTACTTGTAATTTTATGGAGAATCTACCATGCCTGCATTTTATATTACGACAAATTTACCAGGTCCGAATTTTTAGAGTTACAACAAATCTACTAGGCTCACATTTATAGTTTTACGGCGAATTTACGAGGAAGGCATTACGAAGAATTTACAAGGATACATGTTTTACGACAAATCTACCAGACCTGCGTGTTTTAGCTATTACAACGAATCTACCAGACCTGTGTTTGCCATTACAAATTATTTACTAGGACTATATCAGAATCCTCAAATTCAAATCCCTAAACCCCAGAACCACATTTTTATAACATCATATCCCTTCTACCCCATCATCCCATTTTCCCTTAAACCCTAAACTCAAATTAAATATTTAAAACCCAAGGAATAAGTATTATAATCAAACATCATACACATGCATTAAGTCTTACACTGATTTATATATATTAAAAACAATATTTAAACATATATTACATCATTCTGAATCATTCGAGTTTTCATCAATATCTGTACAATGATCATTATCGCTTGCACCAAACTCGTCTTCACCTGCTTCATCATATCATCGGGAATATCTTCATATTGACGGTTATCCGGGTCAATAAGAAGGATATCATCAGTTTGTTGTTCAGGTACTTCGACTTCAGTGATACACGCTTCTTCTTGCAAATGTGGTTGTTATGCAACAAGTATTCGTTCACGAGGTGTAACTTTGATAGCAGCTAACCAAATTATTCCAGAATCTCTAAGGCGAGAGAATCAAAAGAAGCTAACTTTCCCAGCTTGAGAAGCTAAGATAAAAAACTCGAATTTGTTGTATCTTCTTCCAAAATTGACAACAACAACACCGAATTTGTTAAGACGAACACCTTTGTTCACAACGTGGTCGAACCAGTCACATTTGAAGTGGACACATTTCAGCTTCAGTACATGAATGTCTCTATCCTACTGAGAAATGCATCTGTCACTCTACCGGCATAATCTTTGTGCATATACATACAACTCCATAACTCGTAAATATTTCTATCATTGGAGATTTTTTCTTGATTTTTTTTCTTTCTTTTCGTGTGTGTGTTTCTTTCTCATGAGAATGGACATATACAGTAGAAACTCTATAAATTAATAAACACCATATATTAATAAATTTCTATGGTTTCCAGTTAGGTTTGTTCAAAATATGATATATATTGATAAAATAATAAGATAATATTTTTATTAAAAATCATATATAAATGTATGGTTCATATTATAAATTAATAATTTATATGTATATAAATTTTGTATAAGTGCAAATTAACCATTTTATTATTTGTTTTATATTCACAATGGAATTAACTTTATATTTTCCTAACATTTAATATATTTTGATGAGATTTAGTAAAATTATAACGAAAAGCACATTTAAATCCTACAAAACATATTTTATATACACTAAATAATATATTAAAATTAATATAAATGTCAAATTTCAAAATGTTAATTAATGTATATACATTAAAATCAATTATTTTTTTACTTTAGGTGAATATATATTAAAATAGAAAATATCTTAAAAGAATACTTTTTGTAAATTAATAACTCTGTAAATTAACAAAATATTAAAGTCCCAAAATTATTAGTTTATAGAGTTTTTACTGTATATAGAATTTTTTTTTGATTTTGGTAGGTGAGGATATAACAACAGATTTACAAGGAAATAAATTTACTAGAGTTTTAAGAATATGTAACATCTACTTTACAATTATTTTACAACGAAATCAGTTTGTTAAAGCATGCTTAAAACACGTTTTCACCAAAAAAATGGTAACATGTTTCGTCGTAAAAGCCTTGTAAAGTTACACGAACTTTACAATGAAATTTTTCTTTCCTCGTATAATCGAGTAAATTTACAAGTACATCACGACAAAAAAATTTCCAAGTAACCTTACTACGACTTTACGATGAAATTCAGTTTCGTCGTAAAGTCGTAATAATTTACTCATAAATTTACGAAAAGTGTATTTCCTCGTTATAAGCAAGTTTTTTTTGTAGTGGTAATAGATATGTAACATAAAATGTAAATATGTTTTAAACGTAATATGATAAAAAGAAAAAAAATTTTGAAATATTATAGAAAATTTAAAACAAAATTCATTGTGTATAAAAAAGCAAACAGTGCCAATTTTTTCTATTTTTAAAATTTTTATACATATCATTTACTAATTTATGATGTTAATGAGATCATATATTTATATAAGATTCAAAATATATATTATTTGATTTAATTGAGTAATATTTTTACATTCTTTCAATTCAAGACTGGTGAAACTTGTTAAATTATACTGATAATTAATTTTTCAGAGTATTAATTTATATTGAATTATGGCGGCATGTTTTTGTTACTTCAGAACTAGTTTATCATATTTTGTTTTTCTAGTAATTGAATGATGATAATGAAATTGAAAGCCTGAAAATTTGCTAAATGAAACGTTTCATCTTCTCTCTGTGTTCCCATATAGACCAATTCCAAAAGTGGCAACATCTTGAGGCTTTGTGTTCTTGCTACAGAATGGTTGTCGTTAATATTCTCCTGTGATATAAATGACACCTTTCTGTTCTCTTTGTCTAGTTGAAACTTGAAACTTTGATGCTCTGCATTGATTCTTGGTGGAGAATTTAGCTGTTTATTATATACTCAAGAAAGTACCCGAAAGATACTAAAGTACAAGAAATTTCAGGACGTAAAAGTAAAATTTTATTTGGGACTCAAATAAGAAACGTAATCACAACGGAAGTAGTCTCTTGTCACCATATCATATTCCAGAAGAAGCTCCAGTGATTTTGCTCTTTTTCTCTTGATGCTTCTCTGTCTTACTTGGGTTCCAAGGTTTGTCTCCGATCTCAGTGTATGAAGGTTCATTATCTTCATTGACATCTCTGATGCTCAATAAAGGGACCTCCTGGAGTTGGAGTACCCCACATTCTTTTATCTCCCATGTTTTTGAATTTATTCTCTCTTCGTAAATATGCCAATAGCCGACCAGGAACTCAAAAACTAGCTCAGTGGAAGTCATTTCCTCTGTTTCAACCTCAACCTCGAATATGTATAGATGCCCCTTCAGAACTTGTCCTGCTCTTTTATGGCAAGCAGTGAGCGCATTCCCTTCTGACGTGATGCTACAATATACAGTTTGTACCAAATCTGTAATGCCATTTTCGTCCCCATCAGCAATGCCATTTTCGTTCCCATCAGCACATATGATGCAAGCCTTAAATTTGGTTGATATACCAAGAGGCTTTTGATTCAACTTCACAGTTAAAGAACTCCCAGAAGATTGGTAAGTGAAGCACTGAGGCACTTCTGCAGCGGGAAATACTGCATATTGGTTAGTCAGCGTCAGGATGATTAGATCTACCGCTTCTTGATTTAGTTTGAAGCAATTAATGAAGTTGAGACGAATATCTGGATTGCCAAAAGGGAAATCTAGTCTCTCCAGGGACTCACAGTTTTCAGCATCTAAGAACAATAGCGAATTCGGAAGCAGAGGGAGTGATACCAGCTTCTTCATTCCGCTTAGTACAAGTCGTTGTAGACTAGATATTCTCCCGGTCCATGGATCAAGCTCTTGAATGTCTGTGGAAATCTTAGGATAACTTTTCAACAAAGAACAGTCTGAGAGATTGAGATATCCGAGAGATTCCAAGTTGATGTTGGCCAGAAGAATCACTAACTTCAAGCATTTCTCTAATTTCAAATTCGACAATCTACCAAGGTTTTTCATAGAAGAAGGGAGCTCCACTAGACTTGAGCAATAACTGAGTTTCAGTTCTTCGAGACTCAGTATATTCCCAATAGAGGAAGGAAGTTTCACCAGACTTGAGCAATGACTGAGATCCAGTTTTTGAAGATAAATTGCATTCCCTATAGAAGAAGGGAGTTTCATTAGGCTTGAGCAACACCTGAGATCAATGCACATGGCATTAGTGACTGATTCAATGTTGAAGGGAAGCTCCACCAAATTTGAGCATCCACTGAGACGAAGAGATTTGAGATTAGTGATGGTCGCAATAGTTGAAGGAATCTCCAGTAGACTTGTGCAATTAAAAATTAAAAATGTTTTCAGATTAACTGCATTTCCAATAGATGAAGGGAGTTCCACAAGACTTGAGAAAGATTTGAGATCCAATTTTCGGAGATTAATTGCATTTCCAATAGAGAAAGGGAGCTTCTCTAAATTTGAGCAAAAACTGAGATCCAATTCTTGGAGATTGGTGGCAGTCGAGAGATCAGGAAGCTCTTCCAAGCTGTCTGAATCACTTAAAGGAAGCACACAAGACCAACACATTGATAGAATTAGTATTAAACACATATTAGAACTGTCCGGTTAGATAGCCTAATTTGGACAGTTATTTCTGAAAATAAAGAATTGCTTACTCGAATTTCATCCCACAATTTCTCAAGATCGCTAAAACTGCATCTCGAGTTTGACTAGGAACTTTGGATTAAAACTAGAAGGAAAAGATGGCATCTGGAACTCCGACCACACGAGTACTCTAAGTTTTTGGGATATGTAGTTCAGACTTTGTGGGTTGATGCCATTGCCACTGATTCTTAAGAATTGAAGATTAGTCAATCTTTCAAAGGATCTTTCACTTGTACATGATATGTCCTCCTCCTCTTTAAGATCGATTCCTATGACACTGCTACATCCTGTAAAACTCCCAATGAAACATCAATAGAGAATGGTTAGTTATTATATAATATCAAATATACTGTACTGAAAATACCATCCTTAAAACTTACGGCTTTATCATCACTAAGTACTTCACCGATATCAACTGTACCATTCAAAAACTGGCGTTTACCAGGGTCACTAACAGATTGTTCTAGTACATTTTTTCTTCCCAAGTGGACTAGCAACTCAGCCATTTGTATTGCTCTCGATTCCATAGATATGAGAGATTTTTCAGCTAAGACGCGAAGCCCTTGAGTCACATCCAAAAAACATTTTGCTAGACAGCCTTCCACTATATCAACTTGTTCACCATTGAAAAAGCAGGCTATATGAAGAAATAAAAGTTTATCTTCATGATTTAAGGCATCATAACTGAACTTTAAGGACGACAAGAACTTTTCTGTCTTTCAACCTGTCTTTGACGATTCCCAAATGTGGAATCTTGATATCTGTCTCATTGGTTAGTAGAGACATAAACTGCTTCTGTAAATACAACTTCACACTGTAGTCATCAGAACAAGTCGGTATCACATACTTTCTTTTGATATTATCGATAAAGACACTCAGTTGGAAATCTTGGGAATGTCGATTGTATAGAGATCTAGCAATGGAGGTCTTACCAATCCCAGGCGGACCCAAAATCCCTATTTTTCTCACTTCATCCGAATCTAGCTGTAACAATGATCCTATTTTTGTCATCTGAGATTCTATCCCAACTAAGCCTTCAAAATCACTGGATGGTGCCGAATGGTTCAACTTGTATGAAACATCAGTGGCAATATCTTTAATCATCTCTGCGTCGGTCTTCCTGAACAAGGGGATGATCAATAGTTCCGTTATAGTTATGAAAAAATTGCACATATGTACTAGTATTTGTATATTCTCATACTGATAATTGTAGATCAAAGAAAGAAAGCAACAAGTATCTATCCAGGATGGCTGTTGTTTAAAAGCTACAAAGCTATAGAGGTTGATATGTTAGAAAGATTAAGAGCAAGTGAGAATTAAGAGGACGACGAACCAGTTTCTTGAATGGTAACCGGCGATTTTGGCAACTTCCACCAAAGCCTGTTTCCATATTTTGATGTCGCTCTTTGTTTTACCTTTACAAGTTTTTTTAAAGACCTTCCCGAACTTACCAGTCTGCTTCTTTACATCAGTTGGATCCACTTCATAGAAAAGAGAAATCACTGTTTGCCCCAACTTCTCTCTGCACTTCATGATCTCCACAAGCTCACTCAAGCACCATGTCGAAGAAGTGTAGTTCTCTGAGAGCAAGACAATAGCAATCCTCGATCCTTTAATAGCTTCTATTAGCTCAGGACCAATCGGCTTACTTCTCTCTATATCATTGTCAATGAATAGATCGATTCCTTTGCTCCTGAACTCCTTGAGGATGTGGCTGAGAAAGTTTTTTCGGACATCTTCTCCGTGGAAGCTTGGGAAGACATGGTGTTTCCAGCTGTGTGGAAAAGAATACGTAGGATCCAAAAGAGTTAAAGAAGAAGCCATTGTTTTGTTTTCTTGATGGGATCTTGATTTTCTGTTGAAAAAAATTGTACCCAAAAGCGCCAAGAAGCATATTGCAGCAGCAACAACGGTGGTAAGGGAAACATAATAATCCATTAGTATGATGAAGAGAGGATCAAGATCACAGAGTTTTTTAAGATGGAGGAATAATTAATAAAGAAGCTATGCGTACATACTAACATCAATTTTCGTTGACTGACTGGAATAAGCAAGAAAGAAAGTTTTGTGGAAACAAAGGTATCAATATATATTCCACGCAAGATTTGTGGCCACCAATATCATTTGGGCCTACCTATCAAAGAGATAAGATACCGTTGCAGAAGGTTCACCACAATTCCTCACTTTGTATCCGTCTATACAAGGTTTGTGTCATATCAAAACAAACTTTAGCTCACTGAGGAGCATTGCATGTTCCAAAAGGTGCGTTTGACTGAGCATGTATATAATGCAATAATATACTTAACATTAGCTCAATGAGAGACAAAAAGACTGTTCTAAAGGAAGAAGAATGTGTTGTGTGTGGTAACGTAACGATACCTTGCAAAGGACTAAACTGACAAGACCATGTGTGACGACAGTTTGCTCCATCTACTGCTTCTCTGCATCTCCTCCACCGGCACTCCTCTGCGCTTAAGCATCAATTAGCACGTATTTAAAGATGAAAAGAGGGGTATAAAAAGGCTTTTATACATATTTTGCAGAATCGGCTTTATAGTTGAGATGTCTAAAAACGTTGTTTCGATTTTCGGGTTAGGTAGCAATAGATTCAGCAAACACCTCTTGATGAAGCTGGACCTAGCACCCGTGGAAGTTTAATGTTATACTAGATTTTGATTCATAATTTGAAAGCACAAAATTTATTTAGATAGAATTTGTTGCTTTGTTGTTGTAAAATTTAATTAGAAAATAAAATAAAAAAGTTTTTTATTTTATTTTATATGTTTTAAATTTTTCGATCTAATTATATGAATACTTATGATAATTATATTGTTTATAATATAGAGATTGATTAGATTATGACCCGGTCTTTAAAAGTTCGGGAATAATGTTTTTAATAAAATTTAATTTACAAAATAAATATGTTTTAAAAACATTATTTTATTATATTTTTTAAAATGTAGTAATATTTTTTCATTAAATATTAAATTATATAAGATATTAATTATTTTTTTTTCAATGATTTCAACCCGTTTCCATTATGCATTTTTAATAAAATCTCTACAATTTGTTGGTGCGCAAACAAAAATATGTAATTTGTTGTGTGGTATATATTTTCGATAAAAATTTAATTATAAAAATTAGTTGATATCAATCTATTGACTCTAACATTTTATTTATTTATAATATTTAGTTTAATATGAAAGCTTTTTAAGTTTAAATGAATGTGTTTATTTATGCTACACACAGGTTTGATCGGCTTACCTATGCTCTTCTGCGCCTAGTCTTCCAAGTTACAATTTACATGATTTGGAGAGAGAGGAATGACAGGAAACACCATAAGAGGCCAAGTCAGGCTAGCCAATTGGCTAAGGTAATTGGGAGAACCGTGAAAAATCGGTTACTATCAGTCAAATATTGGGAGAAACCTCATCTGCGGGGTTTGATGCAGCGCTGGTTCCATGCACACTCTTAGGCTATAATTTCTATAATTATTTTTTGTACATAACTATTCTTTCTTCTGATGATTAATAAATTTAACATTTCATCAAAAAAAAAATCTAAATAAAATAATCCTTTAAATGAATGTGTTTATTTATGAAAATCTAAATAAAATAATCCATTAATTTAATTGATTCAAATTAAATGAAATTATTTTATAGTATCTAAACCTTCGAAAAATAGGGATACTTATTTTCACAAATTATTTGAATGTTTTAGTGAATTATTTTATTTATCCAAGAATTTAAAGGAAATTTTACTTTTACACTTTGTTTGATACCACTATTCAATTTTACCACCAATTTAGGGACATTTTCATAAATACCATTTTTATTAATGAACAAAAGACAATAGTACCCTTACCTTATCTTCTCCTCAATCATCGACTCTTTCTCTCTCTTTTTGAGATCCATCTTCTCTTAGACTTACCGTCGAGATCCGCCGTCTCCGTCGAGATCCGCCGTCTCGGTCGAGATCCGCCGTCTCCATCGAGATCCGCCGTCTCCGTCGAGATCCGCCGTCTCCGTCGAGATCCGCCGTCTCCGTCGACATCCGCCATCTCTCTCTCACACAACCGGCGACGAAAACGGATTACAGAGAATCGCGATTCAAAGCCTTCAAATGTTGATTCCTGTTCAAGATTCACAACTTGTATGTCTCTAATTCTTGTATTCTTTTGTTTGTTTCGAGTAAATATTTGATTTTGTTCTTTCTCTTATCAAAAAATCAATAAAGTTTGCTTTAGACTTTTCATTTGAACATGTCGATCTAAGAGAAACAATTTCCATAGTGAACAATATTGAGTTTTGACAACTTAAAACCCTTTATAAATCTGGGTTTCAAGTAATTTTAGGGGTTTCTCCTTTCTGTTATCCAAAAATAGAATATGGTTAATTTGGACTTGTCATTTGAATGGTCCCTGCTAAGAGAGAGATTTTTTGATAGTGAACATTGTATATTAAGGAATTATAACCCTTTATAAATATGGGTTTTAGGATATTGTTGATAATACAACTCAACGATTTACAAGATTTTATAAAAGAAGTTTTTTAACAAGAGTTCATCGCATATGTCTATAGGACAACATATAAATGTGTGAACTAAAGAAGTCTTGTGTTGTGTTATTCTATATTATTTGTAAGACTCTTGTCGAAATACACGAACCCTATGCTTGGATAAGGTATGTTTAAGCCATGATTAGAAGTTCATATCATCCTTTTATTAACTTCATATCATTTTTGTTTTAGACTTCTCATTTGAACATGTCGATTTAAGAGAAACAGTTTCGATAGTGAACATTGAGTTTTTTGACAACTTAAAATCCTTTATAAATCTGGGTTTCAAGTAATTATAGGATTTTCTTCTTTCTGTTTATCCAAAAATAGATTACGGTTGATTTGGACTTGTCATCTGAATAGTTCCGGCTAAGAGAGAGATTTTCCGATAGTACACTGCATATTAAGGAATTATAACCCCTTATAAATATGTATTTTAGGATATTGTTGATAGTACAGCTCAACGATTTACAAAGTTTTATAAAAGAAGTTCTTAAACAAGAATTCATCATATATGTCTATAGAACAACATATAAACGTGTGAACTCGAGAAGTCTTGTGCTGTGTTATTTGTAAGACTGTTACCGAAATACATGAACATTATGCTTGGATAAGGTATCTTTAGACCATGATTAAAAGTTAACATCATCTTTTTATTTCGTCTTGCAGTTAGACAGCAATGAATCTTGCACATCTTCATGATTGCCTCCAAGGATTTATGAAGCTGGAACAAAACCACTAGACAATCCAAAAGTGATTATCCAATCGGTGTCTTGGTCAATAATGTTAAGTGTTTTATAAAAGATTATAAATATAGTTTTATAGGGGTTTATAAATTTATAAATTTATAAATTAGAGAGACTTATAATACGTTGTTTATTCTTTGTTACATCTTGTGGTTAATACATTATTTGGATTCTCTGAGGAATACAAACATTTGGTGACCCCAACACATCCTGATCTTGGATGACATGGATTTTTACAGTGTTGTGCAATTAGTTCAACAAGGATATAAAATGAAGAAAAGCTAAGGGGAACGAGGATTTGTGGCTTCACTTTTTGCAGCATACAATGTACGATAATAACACATGAAAGAAGATAAAAATGAAGAGAAAAGAAAGCTTAAGAGAAAATAAAAGTTTATAAATAATTTATAAAAATATATAAAACAGTTTGTAAAGTTCATAAGCTATTTATAAAGGTTTATATATTATTTGTAAGAGTCTCAAAACCATTTATAAATGTTTACATTTATAAAAGTTTATAAAACAATTAATAAAGTCTATAAGCCATTTATAATTGTTTATAAAAACGTTATGAAAGTATATACACAATTAATATGGGTTATGTATTCAATTTATAAGGTTTATAGGTTTAGGAACCAATTAGAAAGTCTCTTAAATCATTTAAAAGAGTCTACATTAATTTATAAGGACTTATTGAAACAATTTATAAGAGTTTGTAAAATTGTTTATAAGGGTTTATAAGGATATATAAATAATTAATAAGAGTTTATAAATAATTTATAAAAATTACTAAAAACAATTTCTGAATTTTATAAAACTTTTAAAAAGAGTTTGTAAAATTTTTTATAAGGGTTTATAAGGATATATAAATAATTAATAAGAGTTTATAAATCATTTATAAAAATTACTAAAAACAATTTCTGACTTATAAAAACAATTTATAAGCGTTTGTAAAATTGTTTATAAGGGTTTATAAGGATATATAAATAATTAATAAGAGTTTATAAATCATTTATAAAAACTACTAAAAAAAATTTCTGAATTTTATAAACCTTTTAAAAAGGTTTACAATTTTTTTTGTAAGAGTCTATAAACCATTTATAAAGGCTTATAAAACAATTTATAAGAGTATGTAAAATAGTTTATAAGGATTTATATGTAAATAATTAATAACTGTTTATAAATCATTTATAAATGTTTATAAAAACAATACATAAATTTTATAAACCATTTATAAGGGTATACAAATTATTTATAAAGAATCTATAAACTTTTTATAGAGGGTATGTAAACAATTTGTTTGTTCATGGCTTTATAAAGTATATCTTTTGTCTGTATTTTAATCATTTGATATGGAATCCTAATTTACCTTCATTATTTAGACACTAAAAACATCTGAACGATATGTTTCTTTACTTGAATTCTGGATATAATGTGTTATTTCTCTTCTTGTTCTCTCTTCCGTATAAGGTTCCCTTCATGTAACTCATTTGGTCACATGAATATTGGCACAAAATCTAGACCATTCAACGTCAACCTAACCAAGCTTGATTTCTATTACAAGAAACAAAATGTAGTAAAAATGAGTAGTTTCAATTACTTAGCCACAGAATAACAGGCCATTTCATGGAAAGAGCAAGACTATGAGTTGAAACGACTATATAAGGCTCTCATCTGAACATTAGAGATAATTCCTTGTTCTCAACAAAAAGTTGTCATTTCAAACATAATCTGAGAACATCAAGGTTTCTCCACATCACACTCTTCTCTTTTGTAAAAAAAAAAAACAATTGCAGCCAAATTCACTTAGATGTCCAACTAACCTCTTCAACTTTGCAAGTCTTAGGAGAGATATACGATTGTTTTAGTATAGAGATGTCTGAAGAAGATGAGAGAGAAGATGGTGTTAAGAAGCCAACTCTGCAACTTTTATAAAGCTTTATAAATCTGCAATTCTTTGATCTCATAAACCACGTTCTTGTTCTGAGTCCCTCTTACTTCTTCAAACAGCTCACCAATCTCGTCGATCTTCAAACTCTGGACACAACCCAATCACATATTTTTCCTACGCATAAGCACTCACTTCCAAAAACAAAATTCACTGTAATTTAACTCAGAAATGTGCACTTCAAAGTTCAAACACGTCAATTAGATTTGGGGTCTTACATAGATTCAATTGAACTAATTTACTCAATTGAACTCGGAAATCAAATCCACTGACACAAACTATCTTTAAGTTTGTCGATCGTGTTCACCGGAGCTTGTTGGTGTTCACCGGAGCGAGATTTGGTCGGAGCAATTGGATATGGTCACTGGAGCGTCGTTGGTTCAATAAGCATAACCTGATTATAAGAAATATAGGGATCAAGGAAGGAATAGAAAATATTCAACACAAAAAAAATCTCAAAACAAGAAAGATCAACAAAGACATATCAAAAACGATAATATATAAGCAGTATGTTCTTCACTGATAAATATTTATAAGATTTCATAAACTTGAGATTTGAAAACTTCACGAGAAAAACTCCGTCTTCCTTCGCAGAAACATATCGATTTTGAGAAACAAAAGCTACAATTACAGAAAGAGACGAAAATCAACATCTATTATCCTTTGACCTTTGTTACGTTTCTTAGCGTCGTGAGAGAGAGCCGTAGCTTCGTCGGATCTCGCCGCAGCTTCGTACGATCTCACCGTAGCTTCGTCGGATCTCTTCGTAGCTTCGTCGAATCTCGCCGTAGCTTCGTCGGATCTCGCCGGACAACTCTGCAGAGTCGTCCAATCTCGCCGGAAAACTCGTCACCGTCGGAATCCGTCGCCGATTTGTGAAATGCTGAGATTTAATTATCGTGAGATGTAAGAGAGAAGAGTTAGTCTTAGGCTTAATTAGTTAGGGGTATAAAGGTAATTTGCTAATTAAAATTTTAATGGTAAAATAGAAAAGTGTAAAGTTGAAAAGTGGTATTAGGAATGTGGTATTAGTGGTAATTTCCAAGAATTTAAAAGAAGATTCATAAAAAGTTATTAAAAAGGAAATATTTTATGTTTTTATTTTTTGAACATATGATTAATTATGTGTTGTTTGGAAACGTATCTAGTAGTATATTGTTTCCATAATTATCTTTAATAAAATTCTAAGTTTTTATTAATTACTCTGACATTTAATGTAATATATAATATATGACTAAAGTTTAGGTCCAAATGAATGATTCAGTTACTAAAGAGAGATTTATATTTTCATAAATAAAAGTTACATTTCATTTAAACTTAAAAAATCTTTCATATGACGTCAAAAAAAAATCTTTCATATTAAGTTAAATATTTTATATAAATGAAATAACCCATTAAGTTAATTAGTTCTTATGATTCCATGGATTTTATCTACTTTAGCCATGATATATAGATGTTTTAGAAACTATCCATTATGTTTTGGAGTCTTTTTAACACTTTTATAGGTTCAGAGATGATTTGAGAAAAATGATGATTTGGATGCATTTTGGAAATAAAATGAGAGGAAACTCGAAGCTTACCATCGAACCAGTTCGAGGTCGACATTCAGAGTTCACCATCGTTCGATGCACACTCACTCTGTGCCATCGATCGACAGCGAAGCGCGCAAAGCCCAACCGGTTTAAAACCCAAGTCAAGACATATTTACATAAATATCTCTGGCCGGCTTTTAACCTAATATTTATGTGCTCTGTCATTGTTCTAGGCAATACACGCTTTTTACTATTCTCTACTTTTCTAGTTTTACACAACAAAATGTTTTTAGTAGATTTGGAGAGAAGATCTAAGACTCCTTTAGAGATTTGTATTGGAATTCTAGTATTTTTAACTTTAAGCTATTTATGCATTCTTTTATGTTATTTGTTATGAATTACTTTGCTATGTCTGAGTAGTTCACCTTGTTAGGTAGAGTTGGGATATATAGTTTAGTATTTATGGATTGGGGATGGGGTTGAAATCCTATACCTATTTCAGTTATACGAAATAGAAAACTCCAGGACTCTCAAATCAAGTGTTTGTGCATTTTTGAACTTACTATCTGTAGTAAATAGAATATACTCTTTATTGAAAATATCTTATAATTCTATCTACTAAGTCTAGTTTACACTGAATAAATATGTGGTATATAAGTTTGTGACATATAGACTTTTTAATGTGATGTAATTATAATAATACTGATCCACTCATATCTATAGCAAAAACCTTTGAAAACTGGCACAACTTATTCACAGCAAAGGTGATGTCTGGTCGTCCGCTCTATTTCTCCATGACTAGGTATTTGTTAGGGCTGGGCATGAATACTTGTTATTTGCTTTATACTCGTTACTTGACCCATACTCGCCTCGTTTTTTCAAGTACTCGTCGTTGCCAAGTCACATTGAATTTTGCTACTTGCAAGTACAAGACAAGTAACAAGTATCATTAAAAAAGTTTCGACTCGCCTTGATATTACTCGTTACTTGTTTTACCACTGAAAAATGATAACTAAACCAAAAAAACTAAAGCCCTAAACATATATTTCTTTGTTGTAAGAAGTAAACAATACTTTCATATCGAAATATATGTATTAAGTTCCTTCTTTTTTTTATATTAGGTGCAAATATTTTATTTGAAATAACTCTCGTATTTTTAACAAGTCGAGTAAATAAAACAAACTTTCATAACCTTCTCTCGTAGCTTATTATCTATCAAGTAATTCTTAAAAACTTGGAAATATATCCAATAATTAATAAGTTCTTGTAAGTAGTAAATAATCGAACAAGACAAGTAACTTGCAAGTTACAAGTACTTGTTTCTGACAAGTCAAGTACAAGTCCAAAAATTCATACCCGTTTAAAACAAGTCAAGTATCAAGTATACGTAAAAAAACAAGTACTTGCCTTGCGCCCAGTCGTAGTGTTTGTTACTAGTAAGGATATTACCGAACCACAAATGAGTTGAATGTTAGTTTGTTAATAATGTCAAAATCAATGTTACATGCTTAATTTCGTTTCAAAATTTTGTTAGATAGCAAAATTCCTTATTTTAATAGAATGTAAATTTATTTATAAAATTTTTTTGAGAAATTTTCTTTTTCTCCACTGAGATTGCTAATTGGTTGCTCCTATCACTCTTTAAAATGGCAGCCATCCACATCTTTCGCTTACATCTTCCGGTTAAAACCCCACATTCTCTCTTTCTCTCTCTGATGGAAAAACCAGTGTCTGAAACATGGATATCCGTCCCTGCCGTCCGACCGCCGGAGACCCCATTAGAGCCTATGGAGTTTCTCTCTCGCTCCTGGAGCGTCTCAGCTCTCAAGGCCTCTAAGGCTCTCGCTCATTTGACGATCTTAGGAGACAGCACTGTCAAACTCAAAGAGAAGTCAATCACAGGCGGAGAGACAGGGGAGAACAGTCTCATCTCCGAGAACCCTTTCTCCTTCGCGTCCTCTGGAACTTCTCAGAGGGTCATGGACCGTGTCTTATCTCAGTCTGTGAGTATTCTTCTTGCCTTTTTTCTCTCCATTATTTTTTTTATTTTAAGTGGACTCAGGATAAAAAGAAAACAGAGCTTTTTCAGACAAAACTAAGAACGTTGACAAATCTCTTCTGTCCAGATTCTCAGAATCTCAATTACTAAAGTATATCATGCGCAATAATTTGTAATTATACACTCTTGCTTAATAAAACTGAAATGATTTTCCAAAACACTAATTTTCCTGGGGCCCTCTATACATAATCACAAACGTTTGGAGTTTTTAAGAGTCAAAAAGCTAACAACTCACTGTTGTTTATTTGTCTTCATTCTTCTAATTCGACTTCTTGTCTTTATATTTCTTTTCGCAGCAAGAAGTGTCGCCACGAACATCTGGTCAGCTTTCTCACAGCAGCGGTCCTCTCAACGGTTTCTTAACCGACAGTCCTCCAATTTCACCGCCGGTAATGGACGACATTCAGGTAAAACATTCTCACTATGTTTTTTTTCTTTAGTCTCGGCGGCAAATGACTGAGATAATCTGAGTTTAATTAGTTTTGAAATAATATCTAGGTCTGTACGTTATAGCGTTTCTTTTCATTCATATGTTTTCATTTACTAAAGTAATAATTATATTGCATGTACACACCAACATACAACATCTTAGGTTTTGTCTTTTCTTGTTTCATCACTCTTTGTAGCTAACTAAACTTACTATGATCAAACACCAATACACAGAACTTCAACTCTCAGTTCCGTCCAATGGCGAACACTCCGGGACCTATCACTGCGAGAACCACACAGTCTAAGACGGTGGGTCGCTTGATAAAAGACCGGAAAGAGAAAAAGAAGGAAGAGACGCGAGCACAAAACGCCCAGATTCACGCCACGGTAACTATAGCCGGCGTGGCAGCAGCGGTGGCTGCAATCGCGGCTGCGACGGCGGCTTCTTCTAGCTCCGGGAAAGATGAGCAGATGGCTAAAACGGACATGGCCGTGGCTTCTGCTGCAACCCTTGTGGCTGCTCAGTGCGTGGAGGCTGCAGAGGTTATGGGAGCTGAGAGAGACTACGTAGCCTCCGTTGTTAGCTCCGCCGTCAGTGTTCGTTCGGCCGCAGATATCATGACATTAACAGCCGGAGCAACTACAGGTTCTTTCTACTTTTATTTATTTTTCAGCTAATTAACTCTTTGTTAATTCTGAATTTGACTCAATTAAACTTTATTACTGAATCAAGGGCTTGCATTAATAACTCGGGATGTTTTTTTTACTATTGATCATATTCTAAATTGAATGTCTTTTGTTTGTGGTGCAGCGTTAAGAGGAGTGGCTACATTGAAGGCGAAAGCGACGAAGGAGGTGTGGAACGTTGCATCAGTTATTCCAATGGATAAAGGAATCAATCCTGGAGGCTTCAGCAATATTGATAGTAACATTAACGGTAGCAATAGCAGCTCAAGTAGTAGCCACAGTGGCGAGTTTTTAGCGGAAGATAATTTCTTGGGGCATTGCAGCAGAGAATGGCTTGCAAGAGGTTGCCAACTCCTCAAACGCACCCGCAAAGGTATAAACGCAAATCTATTATTAACTGTGCTTTTCTTGTTGTAATATGAAGTGAGAGTTTGTTTCTTGGATCATTTGTCTTGCCTAATGTCATGGTTTTGGCAGGTGATCTTCATTGGAAAATAGTTTCTGTTTACATAAACAGCCTAAATCAGGTTTGATTCGATCTTTCTTGTTTCTTAAGTTTCTTCAATCTTTCTTCTTGGGAAATGAAATCATTGATGTGATGAACTTTGAAGAGAAAAATATCAAAGAGGAGAGAGCGGTGCATTATTAGCGAATCAGTGGAAACTTTTGTGACCCAGATGAGTGTGTCTTGTTAAAAGAATACAAAGAAAAAACATGATTACATAGAATTTCATAGACCAAAAAAAGAACAGAAAAGGCAGAAATGAAAATAAGGATAAAAACAAATTTTCAGGATCTGCTTTAGTTTCTGATTAAATACCATTTATTTGTATTAGTCTAAATAGTTTTGATTGTTGAACATGAAGGTTATGTTAAAGATGAAGAGCAGGCATGTTGGAAGAACTTTCTCAAATAAGAAAAAATGTAAGAGATATTTACCCTAAGTATGCATACAATTATCAACTAACAATAATTGTCTGCTAGATTTCTCCAAATGTCTCCATAACATCGTTAATGTCTAATTGACCAGCTCGAAGAAAAATGGTCTGTTTGGCATTCTCATAGTACTAATGTGACATAATTAAAGGGAAAGTTTTAGTTATGTCACTGTCTTCTACTACTATCAAGGATATAAGAATTCAAAACTTTGATGTGGGTCTAGTTTGAACTTGGGAATTTGAGAAAGGATTAAAATAAAAAGCAAAAGAAGTATGGGACTAAAGTGAACAGAAGATCAAAACAAAAATGATACTCTATCTCTAACTTATTTTTTTTGTCTTTCTTTTAAATGTGAATATCAAGACTCCTTTATATCATTTTGCCTAATCTTGTTTATTCTATATGTCAGATGTTGTGATGGATGTGATCAAAAACATACCAGCTTGGCCAGGCCGCCATTTGCTGGAAGTTGGAGAGGATCTGACATACTTTGGATTGAAGACAGTTTTGCGAGGGATTGTAGAATTTGAGTGCCGGAGCCAAAGAGAGTATGAAATGTGGACACAAGGTGTCACACGGCTTCTTGCTGTTGTTGCCGAGAGGAATAACCGATATAGGATATGAAGGAGTAGCCTACGAGTTAAGAGCTACTGTTTTGGGTGTAATATAACTTTTGGGGTCAAATTAGGAATTTAGAGAAAGCTGAGGGGCTCTTATAGAGGAAAGTTTAGGTAAAATATATAAGGGTGCTTTGGTTAAACAAAACTTGGTGTTTGTAATTTTGTTTTCTTTTAGTGTTTTTGTAAAATGTTTAATCTTGAAGTTATATATTTCCATTTAAAAAAAATAAGGTGGGTAATCTGGTATGGTGGGTTCATTTTCCATATTCGTGGGAGCATAAAAACACTCCTACTTTCGTCTCATGATAAATCGAAATAAAATAAAATTACCGTTTCGGTTTAACTGGAGCTGAGTATCATTTTCCACTAACCAACGGTTACATGTCATAAGCACACAATGGTCAAATGATAAAGGGGCTTGGGAAGGTGTTAAGCACCCAAGATTTGAAACGTATGATCTACGATATACTTGTTTGTGTGGATAGACGATATTGGTATCTAATTTTCAGTGCAAACAACATGATTTATCTAATGCCGATAAACAAACTTCAAAAGATTAGTTCATTGGACCTCGGTACGCCGGATACCCCTGATTATAAAAAAAGCAGTTACATGTCAAAGATATCACAAACAACCCCTATAGCATTTCGGAACAATTCCATCCCCCATACCATTTCGGAACAGTTCCATCACTATTGGGTTTAAAATGGGATCCCATGATTTCAAATATTCGGTCTGCACTAGGTTTTATTAGTCTTTTAATTCTTATTCAGTTCTTGTTAATTGCATTTTTAATTGGACTACTATCTGATAAATAAACCCTTAGAGCATCATGTCCAATGGTTAGAGCCCATTAAGGATTCTAATGATTATTTTAATAATTAATTGTGTAGTTTGTGAAGTTTAGAACCTCTACTAATGTAATTTAATTTAGCATGGTCCAATGGGAAAATTTGTTTGAGGTTCTCAATTTTTTTTGTTGAATGATTGGTTTTTATAAAATTTAAACAAATATGACATAATATGAAATCTTAGTTAAATTGGTGAAGCGAAACAAAAGGAAAAAAACAGAAGAGAAATAGTCAGCACAATGTGATTCTTCTTTTCAGTTTGATCCAATCCTCTCTCTCTCTCTCTCTCTCTCTCTCTCTCTCTCTCTCTCTCTCTCTCTCTCTCTCTCTCTCTCTCTCTCTCTCTCTCTCTCTCTCTCCAAAGGACGATTCGATTTGTCTTGCAAAACTCCTTCGGATACAAATCAAAACTCATCTTCTTCTTTTCATTTTGATCCAATCGTCTCTTCTCTCTCTCTCCCCCCACAAACGACGATTCGAATTTTCTTGCAAAAGAACTTCAGAATCGACGAAGAGAGACCAACATTTTTTTTCTTCCTTTTGGCCTAAAAGGCATTACCCAATATAAGATAAACACGTATGGGCTGCTTGCCAGTTACCATTTCTTAAAGTGTTGTGTTTAACGGCGGTTCTCTTCTTTTATGTATTTTTTTATTTAGTTTTTTTAGTTTTTTTTTAAGAAACGTTTACTAAAACCTCCCGATGGAGGTGGTCTTAGAGCTAAAGATATCTAAGAATCCCGATAAAAACAAATTGAAATAGAAAAAGTGGTTTAGATTTGCTAGTACTAAGCGGAATGAACGTTATCATTAAAAACTACATTATATAAATATGATTTCGTTTACAAATAGATGAAAATGAATAAATTAAAAAGAAATAATTTAAATATGATAGTATAGTTGTATGTAAATTATAAAATACAACTGATCGTATATATATATATATATATAATTTATATGATCTTAGTATATAAAGTGTTTTAAGTAATTTGTTATCAGGATGACTTCTTTTCACCCATTGGTGGGGATGCTGATTTGAGGTTCTTAACTATAATAAGTTAACTAGATTTTGATCCGCGCTTGGAAAGCGCGGTTTTTTTTATTATATTATAATACAAAGTTTTATTATATCGAAAATATAATTTTTAACAGTTATATAATCTATGAATTAGTTTATTTGATATTTTATATGTACACATTTACGTAAATTTCTTTTAGCCATGAGAATTATATCCGGATCAAAAAACAAACCGAACCGAACTGGAAATATAGGTTTAGTTCAGGTCCAATAAAGATAACCTCTTGGGGTTTTTTATTGGACCCGCAGGTCTTTGTTTGAGTCTGGATCCTACCCTAGACCCGATCATAAATATGTTGAGTTTATTAGGTATATTTGGATATTTCGAATATGTTCCCAGCATTATGGATATTTTTTTTAGGTTTTTTGTTTACGATTATAGTTTTTGATTTCAGGTAAATTTTCAAATTAAAAACAAAATTGGGTATTTTCTCTTCAGTGACAAATTTTGAATAAGATTATGAATTTTTAGGTATTTGAATTTTTTGGGTATTTGTTTGGAGTTTCAAGTACTTTTCGTGTTTCAGATATTTTTCAGATTTTTTAGATATTTCAAATTTTCTTAGGATCCTAAATATCCGAACAGGTTTGGACCCATTACGTCCATATCGGGTCCAACAACCTTTTGATATAGATTTTTAATGTTATTGTACAAAAACATGATTGATGAAATATTTTTAGAAAACTTATTTTTAAATATGAAAATATCTATCAAACTATAGACGGTTGAAAGTTTTGTATATAATATGAGATTTTAGTATGAAAGTTTATATATGATATGATTACGTTATTATAAAGGAAAGAAGAAGCTAGAATGTACACATATATGTGGTGTAATTTATCTTGTTTTAAATCATATATTATATGATAAAAGTGATAATATAAAACATTAGTTTCAATGCTTTTATGATTAAAAATCAAAATAGTAAATATAATAATAGTAATGATTAAGATTTAGAAGTGATATTTGAATAAATAAAAGAATTGAATAAATTATTGTTAGAGAAATATATGGTAACATATTGTTAGTCTAAGTTTAAGGTAAGACCAAAAAAATAATGAGTTAAATGAAAGAGTCCAAACAACTTTTATAGGTAGATTTTTTAAGACTCCTTCCCTTTTAATAGTATTGATATTGTAATGTGTTGTGTTTTTGCATTTAAATTTAATTGTTATAGATAATTATTGACTAATAATGGAAGAGAAACATGTGTTATCAAAAATTTCTTAACAGATTCTAAAGTATTGGTTCAAAAAACCTCAACCATTCCTCTGTCCTACCCTTTTTTAATTTTTATTATTTTATTTGGTTAGATATTCCTCCAAAGCTTACCATTGAAAAATCTATAACTCAATTACACATACGTAACCTCAATTACACATATACCATAACACAAAAGTATTAATATGTAATTTCAATTACACAAGCTTCCACCACGCCGTTTAATAGCTCTGATGCAACTCACTTTCTCAGATTTATCAAAAACTCTTTTAACTGATTTTTTGAAAATAAATAGATCTTGCCTTCCACAAGAGGTACTCATGCCAACTAGTTGTTGATGCTCTCTTACAGTTTGGTTTTTGATTTGAGATTTTACCCATAAACCAAAATATGAAGCTTTCTTAGTCTTCTCTTTGCTCCGATAAAACATAATTTCAATAAAAATATTAAAAAGACAACAAAGCTTCTACAAAATATAATAACAGTGTTCTAAAAAAAATTCTAGGCATCTGCTTAGACGGCCTCTAAGTTCTAGGCCTTATAAAACTAAGACGATTATCTTTTAAATTGCTTAAACAATTATAATATTATAATAATAAATAATTTTTTATTTATAAGTTCAAATAGTTGATATATTTTAGTATAAATTTCTATGAAAATAGTTAATATAGTTTAGTATAATTTTTTATGAAAATAAAATAATATGTCCGGTTCCCCTTGGAAACTTAATTTTCACTACTTAACTAGCTTGGACTTAGGTTTCAGCTCAAGTGGTTTACATGGTAAGCCGTAACAGATGAGTCGGTCTATATCTTTGCATTAGTCGGAATGTATTTCAAACTCGGGTCAGGCAGTGTGTTACGCTTTCAGACTAATCCATTATGTATCACTAAGTATGTTTCCTCTTGAAGCCGATTCGATCAGCCGATAGAGCATATAAAAATAATAATATAAATTTTATAATTTGTGAATCATGATATTTAATATAAACTTTTTATATACTTAGTATATTGTTGTAATTTTTAAACGTCTAAACCTGATAATCTAGACTTCCGATTAATTGTTCTATTTTAATATTATTAGTTATTTATTAATATTATGAATTTACTCACTTTTATTTTTATATTATTTCAATTGCTATAATTATAAATTTATTTTTAGTAAGTATTTTTAATAGTTAAATAAAATAGAAAAACATTCTATTTAAAATTTAGAGTATTGTATATTTTGATAAATCCAGTTTATAATCATATATCTTTATATATAAAATAGGCTTTCCTTCTCTCCCAGGACGTCCACCTCAGCTGCCAGTGCATAAATTCATTGCACGATGTGCTGCCACGTGTCTCTTTTAATAGAACGTTGCGTTTCATTAATTCGGGAACTGTACGGGCTTATTTGTTTTGGCCCATTGCACCCATCCATCTTCTTCCACGCTTCAGGACTGTAAACCCTAAGATCACTTCATCGTCTTTAACACAACCAAGTAGCGGAATCACGATTTATGTTCAAGCCATAAACTCAGCATTCAATCTCAGTAAATTCTTCCCTCACTACTTTTTATTCCACCAAAACGTTCGATCTCTTCGGATTCTTCAAGATTTGGATCCTATAAATAAGTGTTCCTGGCTTCATGGTTATCACAGAATCATTAATTTTCTCTACTCAGAACTCAAACACATACCGGCGAGAACAATGGCTGCTTCCCAGATCTCCGTTTCCGAGTTGAGGCGAGGACGTTGTGCTCTCAACGAATCAAACCAGTACTCCAGTACTCTCAACGATCCGTCTTCCCTGCATTTGTCACCCATTTCATTCAGTGTATATATGAACCTGAACCGAGACCTCCTCATAACTCAGTGTTTATTTATGTGAGATGATTTAGATTTCGATTTTGTTGGGTGATTTTGTTTCAGTTTGTTCTTTTATTCATTATCAAAATTTTAATTTGAATAACTTTCTTTTTGCGGGAGATAGATTCTGATTTTGTTTGTTGATTTTATTTCAGTTTATTCATGTATTGATCTCAACATCAAAGAGCTTTCTCATGTTCAAAGAGTTTTAAACAGTATACAAAGCTCTAAAGCAGGCGAGTCCCAGAGAATACTATCAGGAAGTGATCCAAAACTTTCACAAACAAGAAGAGAAGGCTTGCCATTTGCACCTGAAGCACAAGAGCTTGCGGATACTGGGTCATGCCCTGGGACTTACTATTACATGAAAACACAGTAGCAAAGCTCTTGCAGCAGAGGATATCATCTTTAGAGGAGACTGATGGTAGCTCTTCATGTCATTTAGACTTTACTTTGTCTTCTGCTCCATTACCAGACAAGCCAGCTTCGCAGATGGCTAAGACAATAGTACAATGTCAATAGAGCAAGGTGGAGAGCGACACTGGGTTAGCGGTGGATAGTAACAGAGCAATCGTCATTGAGCTGATGGAGCAAGTGACGGAGAGAGTGATACAGCCATGGAACAAGCGTACGGAGAGTGTGACAAGAAATAGCAAAGGCAATAGCTGAAGTTCAAGCTGTCACAGGGGAAGTCAATAACAATGACAGGAGGGTGTGTTTATACCAGCTGCAATATTTTTTGGTTTGTTTTTGTACGAAAGGGAAATGAAGAATTGTGTTTGACTTGATTTTGTTTCGAAAAAATTAGGTTCATGCTTACAAAGTTTCTGTCGATGGAGGAATGAAAGCTGCGGTGGAGGAGGCTGACATCACTGCATAGCTTTTCATGAGGCTGTTGCTCAGTTTTGATGGCATCGAACCAGAAGGGAAAGCTATAGTACAACGATAAAGCAAAGGTTAGTGTTTCTTCTCCTCCATTCTTCATCTGTCTGCATCATAAACTATGTTTACACAACAACACTGGTGAACGATATTCGATCGGTACACTACCAACTAAACTGTCTAAACTGAAAAAAATCAACTATACATTACACATCTCTTTTTACAGTCTTTTTCTTCTACACACAATTTTTTCAACCCAGTTTGATATGGTGTTGGACATGGTTTCTTCTAGAAAATATAATTTCTGTTAGGGCATAGTTTGTAACAGATGTTGAATCTGCAGTTTTGAATAAGATACTCTTGGATCTTGAGTGAAGGAAGTGTTGTTGTTTACCTCGCGGCATCATTCGTTAAGGTTAGTAACATCAACAGTCACGTGCAGATCTTTCTTTTGGTTAATTTATACGAATCTGCACTTTTCTTATAAGATGATTTTGTTTTGTATAAAGAGCTGTTGGTTTAAAACCCCACCACAAAAAGCAGAAGAATTTTTTTTGTTGAAGAATGGCAAATTATGTTTGTTTGTAATTATTTTCTTTTGAATTCATTTTTCTTATTTTTCCTGTTTTTACGTTTTTTACTTTTTAATTGTACCATCGATGGAAAGAAATATGAAAATACATTAACAAAATATTTTAGTTTATTTTTTTACAGAGAGAACTTTAATATTAATTATCTATAAACAGTAATAATAATTTAAATTAATAATATAAATAACCAAAATAATTTTATCAAATAACAAAAAAAAAATTCTACTCCAAATATATTAATACAAATAAATAAATAAAGAAAACATATAAAATAAAATAAAATTTATAGTTTCGAATTATATGTTTCAATTATATGTTTCAATTTTGAACTTTTAATAAAAATAAATTCCAAAAATTATTTTAAATGTTTTATTTTTTATTTTTAAATTCAAAATACTTTTTGAAACAATTGTTGATTTAAAATTTTTAAAAAATTTAAAACTCACTACCAAATTTCCATCCTTATTTCTAAATCATAATTCTAGATTATTTAACCCCATGTGGCCGTAATAGTTTTTATTATAAATGTATATTTACCTTTTTAGTGAAATATTTCAGTTTATAAATTATTTCTGTTATGAAAATGATAAAAATACATTAATTATATGACTGTGATATATTAATTTTAAAAGTACATTAACTTCAAAATACATTAAATACATTAATTTAAAAATTTTCTGTAGTGAGAAAAAATCAACAGTATACCATTGTTATTTCTTTCTATTAATCCCATGAATACAACACTGAAATAAAATAACTAAAATGTGACATGTAATGCGAAAATTTTTTAAATAGAATTATCATAAATTACATCTATAAAAATTTAAATCTCAACTTACAAAATAAACATCCCGCCCGTAGGGCGGACCAACCCTAGTATTAACATATAAAATATTATAAAAGATAAGTAAAGTCAAGTTTTTGGTATAAAATCAAATAAATCCAAAATCAACCGTATATAAACCGAATTAACTCAAAGTAGTTATAGTTTTGATATAACAACTAATTTTTATAAATTAAAGACGTGGACCGTGTGTTACAAAAAAAAAAAAAAAAAAAAAGACGTGGACCGAAATTCGAATTGACCAATGGACATCTATCGCATTATTTTGTTTAACGGTCTATTGTATTTTTTCGGGCTTATTGGCGTAATAGCCATATTTCAGAAAGAAATCAAGAGAATAGACATGATTTTGACAGAATGTAGTGACTGTCTTTTTACCATCATTCCAGTCGGTTATACCCTTCTTAGTAACACGTAACCGGTTCCTTCACATAAAGAAAACGACGTGGTGATTTTGTGACCCATAATAACAATGAGAGAATTTTGGAAGCGCGTGAAATGAAACGACGAAATAGAAGATAATGAAACGTATATTCTATACCGATTGCAAGCGTTCCATACTAATTTGAGTAGAATAGCATCATTGTAAACCAATTCCAATTGAAAGAACAGCAATACTGAAAATTTAGAAATAAACTAATGAACTAAATCACTAAACCCAACTTAAAAATAGAAACCATTGACACAATCAATGTTTAAGTTAAAGAAAGTGATAGTAGACCGTCTTATGTTTCTAAGGACTACAAAGAAGGTTAATTTCCATTTAACAACTACTAATAAAAAAATCAAAATATACTATTTATTTAGCGGCGAACTATTCCATATGCTAAAGTATAAATGAGTAAGTTAATAATTATAAATATGTTTTATAGAGTTACGTACACAGTCGTACAATCTATTACGACTTCTATTCTATCTAACCCGTACTATTTAAAATGGTACTATATACACAGTCGATCCATGTTTGATCAACATGAAATACAAAGCTAATGGGATGGTAATAGAATACTTGACAGTAAACACTAAACCCAAGTTAGGGAAATATAAACCCCAATCCACTTTCCATAATACTGGAACATGTAATTATAGTCCTCGTGAACAACATGAAATACAAAATTAATGGGAACAATAAACACTAAACCCAAGCTAATGTATATTCTATACCGATTGCAAGCATTTCATACTAGTTTGAGTAGAATAGTATCACTGTAAATCCAATTTCATATGCTAAAGTATATATGTGTAAGTTAATAATTATAAATGTGTCTTATAGGATTACGTACACAGTCGCACAGTCCATTACGAGAAGACTTATATTCTATCTGACCTGTACTATTTAAAATAGTATTGTGTACACAGTCGATCCAGGCTTGACCAACAGGAAATACAAAGCTAATGGGATGATAATAGAATACTTGACAGTAAACACTAAACCCAAGTTAGGGAAATATAAACCCCAATCCACCTTCCATATACACTATGTACTATCCATCGCTGATACAAAATCCCAATTCATGCATAAGAAAGAAGAAGAGCATCAGAGGGAAACACAACCGACTTTAAATTGTAGAAGCCAATTTACCTACCAGATCTGACATTCACCATAGAGAAGATTGTATATTTATCAGTGACAGAGACAAATAAGTATAATGCTAGAAAAACAATGATATTCTGTGTAATTCAAAAGGCTGAAAGACTAAACAAAACGAGCAAACACACAGCATAAATCAAAATGACAATACAATAAATACGTTACAAACAAGGAAATACCAAACAAGAAAAGCAGAATAGCAAGTGATACTATCTTAAGTGAAATAGTTCAATTCGATACGAATACTATTTCATTTCAAATGGACTCGAGTTTATAAATATCATACTATATCTACTTAGTGAGCATTTGTAAGTTGTGATATTCTACACATCTTCCCCTAAATTACTACACTACTTATTTTGCAGCACTGACACAAAGATAATTCAAATTAAAGGAACCCTCACACAACCCGGAAAAACCCAAACCCTCAATCAAATTGGAAAAGCCCGATGAGAGGGATTAATTCTGTAAACGGTACCGATGGTATGTAACAGGAACGATGATATTATTCTAAATGGAATATATGAATTAGATAAGCATAATATTACATCCCAAATGGAATGGAGGTTTTAAATTAGATAAGTATACTATGAGACGAGCCCAAATAAAAGAAAATAAACACAGAGGAAGCAAAGACGAAGAGAATCGACGGAAACGAGGGAGAATTTACAAAAATTTCAGAGATCTGAGAAGAATCGAGTTTGTGAAGTTGGATAGGAAGGGTGTGTTACTAACTACCGCTGAAACTCTAACGCAGAACCCTAACGCCAAACCAAACGCCGAACACGATTGAAAGGAAGCACGAAGAAGATGGAAAAGCTGTCGATTGAAGGTGGAGGGGAGGATTTGGAGCAAATCGGTGCCGTAAAGCACTCAGACCTCGAAAAAATTATCAACAAAAGTGAAAAGAGAATTGTGAATAGAGGTAAGACACGAGATACCTTTTATGCGGTTAATAATTTATTTTTTAATTAATTTTTGGTAGCAGGTTGGCCGGTTGAGTTTAAAGGGTATTACAGTATTAATTTGTATGTATAACTCTGTGTATAGAAACGTTAAGGAAAATAGCTATTGTGTGTATTATGGTTTTTTTCATGTGTATAGGTCCCAATTCCCCTTTTTCTTTCTCCTTCCATTTTTTAGGTACGGAATTGGTTGATCACACATTTCTGCACAAAAGTACTTGGGCCAGCCCAAATATACAGCAAGTCAGTCTCATTTGATATCTTAAAAAGGACATGTAAAATATTCATTAATTTAAAAAACGAGACGATTAAAATGATATAACCCTACATATTTTCATTACAAGAAATCTATGGGCCGAAAGGCTACGTTTAGGTGTTGTGTGCTTTCTTTTCCTTAGATTCTCAAATATTTTGATCAGGAGGGGTCGACAAAGAACAATCAAACCAAACTGATCTAACAGAATTCAAATAGATCCACACCGGATCAAAGTATATGTCTAAACTATTTGGTTAAAATTTTAATCATTTTAGATGGTTTGGTTTTTAAAGCGAACTGATAAATCGAAGCCATTTAACTGGATTAACTAAAAATATTAATTATATTAAAATTAAGATGTTTTACCATTTAACCAAAAAACTAAATATAATTATATATATTTTAATTCTAAATGAATAGAAGAAACACAACTAAAAATAAAATAAAAGAATATGAATCTCTTATATTAACATCAAAATTATCTATGATATTTATACTAGGTTTGAAAATAATAATATAAATTTATTGGATTATAGTTTCTACGTTTAAATATGAAAAAGTGATTTAGTGTCAAACAATGATTTCTTCTATGTTTTTATAAATTTTATTTTATTTTGTAACCGAACTAGAAAAAAACTAAGAAATCAATTCGACTGAGCTGTACATACACAAACAAAACCAAATTAAACCAAATTAAACCAAACTTAACCAAACACAAACCATATCTAAAACCAAATCAGAACTGAAGACAAACCGAATTAAACTAATTTGATTGACTTTGACTAAAGTTTTCCCAGATCCAAATAAATTAAATCAAACTGAACCTAAATTAAACCCCAAATTAAACCGAAATGACCATCTCTAATTTTGATCAGTTTCATCCTTGCTGATTCACATGGGATTACACGTGCCCATGCTACTCGAATCAGAGCAAAAGGTAGTGATTCTTTCGACTACTGAAATCTAATCATCTAGGGTGCGACACTTTTTTCCTCAATGTTTCCTTGAGCTTGATGGATCGATGAGCCTCTGCTAATGTATATCCAAGAGGAATGGGATTCGGACAAATAAAAAGATTGTTTTATCCTGTAAAATGTATTTTATATACAACAGTTACAATGAAAAAAGGGTATTTCTTCTTTATAAATTTAATGAGAGATAAGACTATTTTGAGTACGGTTTGTACATGAGTCATGTAATAGTCGAGCACTTTTAATAGAGGTTCTAGCCAAAAATTCTTATAATACATACATATAATAGCATCTCCAACTAAACTGCATAATTTACTGCATAATTTACTTCATTTTACAGTAAATTATGCAGTTGGGTTGGAGATGTTCTAATTATTTTCGGTTGGGTTTCCTGTAATTTTTAGAAATTCATAATTAAATACATATATGTATGTATTTTAAGAATCTTTTGGCTAGAACCCCTCTATTTGGGGTGTTTTTATTCTCACAAATGTTTCCTAGTTTTTTGTTTTAAAAAAACTACCACCTAATCAGTCTTTTCCTTTTACAGCTCAGGAATCGACCAATTTTGTTTGTTCAGTTAAATGTATTACTCTGAATAAGAACGAAATACCAATACGAAGAAAAAAGTCTAAAAAACTCAAACCGGAACAAAGCAATAACAAATAGTAGAAAGAGGCCCCACTTGCATGTGAAAAACTGACTTTGACTTGGAAAATAAATTGCAATAATTCTGTAAGACCAACTCGTGTGTTTCGTACTCTTACTGTCTTACATAGGTTTATGTGCACCACGTAACACACTATCATTTGTGATCTGTATATCCAATCTTTTCTAATAAAGAATATAAATCTTACAAATATATTTCTAATAAAAATCGATAAAAGTTCAGGTTAAGAGAATCAGTCTAACGCTTGAAATTCTAATCATAATTTTGTGACTAAATTATAAACATAATTCATAGCACTCAAAAACGTATTATTCATGAGTAAACACCTACAGTAGTATAATTGAAGGGTACGCAAGATGTATCATTTTAAACGACGATAAGATTGAAACATTTTGAAAATTTCGTAAAGTAAAAAGCTAATCAGACATAAAAACAAAAGCAGACATTAATATATGAAGAAACAAGGTATGCAGCACGCACGAGTACATCTGTGAGTTCGTGGTGAATTTTGGGGAAAAAACTGCGAAGAACCATAAATGTATCGACTGCTCTTGCTCACATGTGTCATCAAAATTTATTTTCAGTATAAAATAGTCTTTCAGAACATAGACGTGTTATTAAGTTCTTTATAAGACCATCTTCAATATATCCTCCTAGTTTTTTTCCTTAAAATAGCAGAAATTTATGATAAAGATCCAATATATTATTTTATTTCCTCCTCAAAAAAAATATTCTTGATATATTCTTTTTTAGTTTTACAAATAATAAATTTTATTTGTGATAAAGTTAAAAATTAACCCAATTTATTTTGGGAGAGTTGGTGAAACAACCAAAAAAATAAAAATTAAGAGGTTGATTATTTGTGGTTTTTGCTTTAGGTTTTTGTGTTTGTTTTTGTAAAAATTATTTTTTACCCAATCAAGTCTTAAATTTTAGTTTTAGTTTTTGTAAAAACCATTTGATTTGCTAATCAAGATTTTAAACAAATAGATTCCCTAAATTTTAGGGAAACTAGTTTTACAAAACTTCAACCAATTTATGAAGAAAAATAAAAAAAAAAACAATTTTTGTGGGCTTTTAAGAGAAAAAACTAATTTTTATAAAAAGTTCTGCATTTGTGTAGTTAATAACAAATTGAATGATATTTCATAGAGTGATTTCCATGCAAATTGTTGTAGATAAGATATCATTTAAAAATAATGAAAAATAGTTTATTTGTGTCTCATATCTGTAAATAAATTTTGATATCTATATATAATAGCCATATGGTTCAATACAAATTAATTGTAAACCATTAGTTATTAATTTATATAAATAAAATTATTGAATAGTTGTAAGAAATATTAGACACACTAAAAAATAACTAAAACTTTATAAAAAACATAAAAAATTCTTAATATAACATATTATATAATTTTTTTAAGAATAGACATTGAAGTGTCGAAAATAAATATGTTATATATAAGAAAATTCATAAGTATTTTAATATTTTTAGTATTTGTAATCTTTTATAATTTATAGATATTTTGTGTTTTATTTTTTTTAGTATGATACTTAAAAGTAAATTAATTTAATAAAAAAAAATTAAATAACAATCACTATATTTTGATAAATTTTAATGGAAACTTCTAAATAGTTTATTGCTTTTTTCTTATTTGAAAAAATATATTGATAATGTTTTGAAAAACAAACAAATACAGAAAAACCAAAAACCAAAATTTAAAAACTAAAAACTAAAACCATAAACTAATTCAAAAAATCATCACCTAAGAATCTAACCATGAGTTAGAGAGATGTAGTAAGAAAAATGAAGAGAGAGAGAGAAGGGGAAGGATGGTTAGTTTTTTCATATGGCTATAGAGCCAAATTTCTCATTTATTTTAATACTTCATAAAATTACGATATTATTTACATTTAATATTTCTTTTAAAACTATTATGTAAATAAAAAGTATAGTTCTATTATATAAAAAGTGTATTTCACTAAAAAATATTTATTTTTGGTTATAATTATTAAAGTAAAAAGTTGAATGACTATATTGTAAATGACTATATTATATTTTTTCCTTTAAATATAGAGGTGAAAATAGTAATTTCTGTTTTAGAGAAAGAATTAGAGTTGGATTGGAGAGAATTTTTCTCTGTTATAACATTTAGAGTCAAAAATTACTATAGATTGGAGATGATGTTATAGATATGATACCATTTTAACAAAAATGATAGCAGTTATGTAGATAATCTTATTGAAATCACTACAATATACATTGCCTTCCTTATTAAGTGTCATTTCCCTGTATTTATAGATAATCCCCTCTAGTTTAATTATATAGGCTTCTTATATGTTTGGACCCATAGGTTTAAATGGTTCCTCGAGTTGACAGCCATTAGGCCACTACTTGTCGGGTGTAAATTAGTCCACTATAACAAATAATTAGATTAAGATATGCGCCTTATCGAGATGAACATCATATATATAAATTATTTTACGTATAATATGTTTTTTTACATATTATAAAATAATATATATTGGATAATGAAAAAGTTAATAACTATTACGTATATAACTAAACTGCTGTAAATACGTAAATAAAATTTATAAATCCAAACAATCAGTTTTTCTATTTTCTATTTTATATAATTAAATTTCAAATATATACATAGATAAAAAATATATTTTTAATATTGATATATTGTTAAATGATGCGTTCTGTTTATTTATATCCTTTATAACAAAAATTTAAATCGCTGATAACAAATTTTCATTGTGCAATGTTTTTGAAAGTTTTAGTAATTTATCATTTTTATAAACATTCAATGCAAATTTTAAATTTTAAATATTAAGTTGTTAGTATTTGTTCAAGGATTTTATCAAAAAAAAATTTTCAAAGCAAATTTCAAAATTAAAATATTTATGTATTTTCTATGGTATATAATTTAATTAAAAGATATTAATCTATGTGAGACTTTATACTTACATGATTTTGTAATAATTTGTATCTTGTCATAAAAAAATTAAATTATGGATCATAAAATTTTTAATGTGAGACTTTTTAAAAAGTTCAAAATATAACATATACGGAAAAATCTAAATTTTTATTATATGGTTAATGTGATTATTTAATTTATCTTAGTAACTTAAAGTTCAACAAAAATATACAGAATACACTAATTTTTATCAAATATTTATTATTTAAAATAATTAATTGTCATATATATTTTAGTCATATTATGAAATTCTGTAATTTTTATTTAAGGAAAAGATTGAGAACATTTATAATTAATTCATGGTTAGTTTAATAAAAAAGTTATTATATATTTAGATTGACCAACCTATTTCTCTAAGGATTCTAAGAATCATTGTGGTGATGACACGTAACTACCTCAAATGTTGTAATGTTTCTCTTTTAATATATATGAGATTTTTGGCTATTCAAAATTTAAAAAAACTAACGATTTACAAAAATACTGTCAAAAGCATAAAAACATTAAAATCAAGTCCAGATGGTTACATAAACTGATAAAAGTAACTGATTACAACAAATCACTATATTATTAGACTCCATTGTCAGAGCATCTTAAACTTTAAGAAGTAAATTTCATCAGATTATTTTAAAATAGTGATGAGTAGTGACTAGTGAGAAAAATGAAAGATGATAAATACAATAATAAAACAAAAACAACTAACCGTTTCTTTCTTGCGACTTTTTGAGCGATCATCACAACTTACCGTTATTTCGTGATTTCCGGCCGGCGTCGGCTCCGACGTCGGCTGTACTCTTCCTTCTATTTTGTTGTTTTCTTTGTTTTACGTTTGTTTTCTAATTAGCGATGGATATGTCGCTTTCTTTTTCAATCATCATTCTCTTTGTTTCTCCAAATGAGAGTTTTTATCCGACCCTGATCCAACAAACTTTGAATTATTGTGTCGGCTGTCATTATTTTACTCTTGAAACCTTTTGTTTTCAATTGAGATTTGCTTTTCCTGGATGGATTTGGGATCCAGGGATAGTTGATTTTGATTTTACAAATGGTGGGATGGAATTTTGGCACGACATCTCTAATTTCAGAGTGGAAGAGACGACGTTTAATCCTGGTGGAGTCCATGGCAAAGATGTAGAGGTCTGTTTCTTATTGGCTACACAAAATCACCACGAATGGAGTACCCTAAATGTTATGGCATGGCGTTTACATAAAGCAAAGAAGGAATCTCAAACAGAAAACTTTGAGTATGTGGATGTGGGCCCACATCATGTGGCGTCATCTTGCTATTATTTTGCTAAGTGGGCGATTTTGATATGGAGGGGCGTGAAGTATGATATAAAGGAGTGTTATTCAGTGTTCTTACTACTAATAAAAAACCATAAGATGCTGAAGAATCATTATTTGAAGAGGAATGAAGAATTTCTGATACACTTAAGCGATGAAGATATGTTGAAGATATGGCTTTATTGGGTTCAAAGCAAAAGAATTTCAATGCCATGGATAGTTACAATAAAGCATGTTATCTCCTGCAGCGGGAGTGTTTGGGATGGATTGCGATGTAACAAATGGATCGCATCCAATGATCTTCTTAGAGAAAAAAGGCATTTACTCACAAGAATTGAGAGTCACAAGCAAGATCTTACAAGACCAAGAACAAAGTGGAGGAAAGCTAGCGAGTCAGCCTGTTCTACGAATGCGCTAGGAAGCATCGTGTTACTGCTATTTCTACTAAAAGTTTTTATTAACAGCATGTTTTGTGTAATTTATGATTCATGTAATATGTTACATTGATTTGATATCAATAAAGTTAAGACGTTAAAAAAAAAGAAAGATGATAAATACAATCTTATCCTCGGAATTCATCGGTTTTTTCCGAGGAATACTAGTTTCCTCGGTATTCCGTCGGAATATTCCGACGAGATGAATTTTCCTCGGAATTCCGTCGGAATATTCCGAAGAAATTCCGAGGAAGCCAAATTTTGTGTTTCCTCGGAATTGCCTCGGAAATTCCTCGGTATATTCCGAGGAATTCATTTTCCGTCGGAACGTCCGTCAGAATACCGCTGTTTTCTTGTAGTATACATCAAACCATTATAGAAAGTTAATAAGCCGGGATAAGAAAAGAAAAAGAAGAGCAATTAATCACGATAAAAGGAAAATTTGGATTTTTCAGTCACAAATTGTGTAAGGTGTTCAAGTTAGGGCATCGAGATTTTGTTGCCACACTTGCAGCGCCAGGCTTCGGGGTAATACTCCAATGGCGCAATAAGACCTGGTTGAATCGGAACGTGAACTGCTTTACACGGCTCACACTTCCCGCACTTCGATCTACAAATCGGAGGCGCCGAGCCCGGACCACCTAACCGCTTCCGATCTACGATCCGACCCGGCAAACCTGACCCACCTGCCTCCTTCGTACTCTCCACAAGCCCTCCCCCTAGTTTAAAAACACGAGTTAACTCACTCTCTAGTATTTAAGCAATGATAAAGAAGATATGTTGTTTTATCGTCCTCCACTTTGTATGTAACGAAACATTTACAAAATTGAGTATGCGATTGCCTCTGAAGTCAAGGAATAGCATTCCATATTGACTAAAGGACTTTTATGCCATATAAATAAAATAAGTATAATAAACGAAAGAGTTTGAAAGCGAATTCTTACTAAGATCTTGATCAGGAGAGGCGGTTGCGGAGGAGGAAAAATAAATTAAAAGGAGAGTAAAGACAACGACAGTTGAGATGAAACGACGGTGGGAGCGACGGAAGACGACTCCCATTAGCCAGAACCGGTGATGATAGGTTTTGGGGTTTAGGAGTTTGGAGTAAATTGGTCCAAACTCAAACAGACATGTTAAGGAGTGATGAATAAAGATAGCGAAATAGAAAACAGATGTGATTAAACCCTCTTCGTCAATCATTATCATTCGTCTCCCAATTATTTAAAGCATTGGATAGCCACATGGTTCCCTTGTGGGTACAACTATATCAACTTCAAAGTTACTATTTGGCTCAGGTGGACCAAAAACCCACCACTCTAATCACAGATGTTATACTTATACATGTACCGTTTTAATTTATGTATTTAACATCTGGAGTATTTATTTAATTAGTTCATATCGTATGATTAATTAGAAACGTTTCTCAACAATTCGGTTATCTAATAAATATCACAAATCTTCGATATCTTTGTATAATATTTTTCTAATGCACTAATCAATTGACATAACAGCGAATGTATGGATTTTGTAAAAATAAAAATAAAAATATAGAACTACGGCAAAAAAGTTACGATTTATATCAATGGTGCCTGTAATTCATATACATATTTTACTTTGTTACAAATAAAAATACAAAAATGATTGATTGAGTGATCCACACTCCAACGAACTAGATTCGTGAATCCAACAAAGAGAAAGACAAACCAATTAAATTCACTTCGGAGAAGATCGATCTCCCTTGGTAGTCAAAAAGGCTATTTACTATATTTATTCCTGTCACTTCTACATTTAATTCCACATGGGCTCTTATTCGTTTCAACATATGAATGTTTTATATAATCTAGTAATTACGATAGAGGACCTATAATTGTATATTTGGACTACCATTATATATTATACATTAAATGGAGGTATATTTTCAGGTGAAATCTCATTCTTTAATATTCTTTGGTATTCGGATATGAATATAAAACTACACCGAAGACAAATCAAACATGAGGAATTAGAGATGTTGAAATTAAAATTAGTTATGAGAATTGATAGTTGAGCAATTAAATGAGTGGGCCTCATGTGAGGGTATAGGAGGTAGGGCATTCGATTCTTGCTTTCTTCTTCAAACAATACATTTTCTTTTCTCGACTCTTTTTTTTCTGGAACTCACTTCAAACAATACATTTATGTGAAGAAAAAGTAAAAAGCAACGTTTGATGAACCACATAATCCACTAAAAAAATGGTTTAAATATAAAGTATCGAGTAAGTTATGAATGGATCGACTAGTTAATTGGGGATGTTTTCAAGGTATAGAAAAGAGTTTTTATTGATATTTGAAGATGTTACAATGATGATAAACAGAAAATCTGAATACAACTGATTTTGAGAGCCAAGTGAGTATACTGTTGATTAACTATTGTTGATGTAAGAAACTTAGATTTCTTTATCATTCTCATTCCTCGTTTTTTTATAGTTTTTTGAGAGATAATTGTAACGGCGACGTGATCTATGCCGTGTATCTGGTGCTATCAATGACGCCTTGTATGTTATGATTTTCTAATGTCTTATGTTGACTCAAACATGTCAGCACTGATTTTTCTCCAGTTCGGGATGACCTTCGTTCTTTTCGGATATGTTGTCCTCTTAACGGAGCTTGGACTATTGAATCGAATTCTTGGACCGGGTTTGGAGTGGGATGAAACCCATCTTCAACAACGTTTCTGAATAATATAGGGGATGATATCGAGGAGAAGAAACCAAAATCTGATCAGGGTGAGGACATATTTCTGGTAAAGCGATAAATACAAAAGACAATTCTCCTCAAAATCGACGTGGATATGTACGAGAGGCACACCCAAAACTGTAATTGGAGTAGAGGAGTTTAGTTCGCCTATGCCACTCCTAATAAGATCTGGTGTGCGGTGAAGGATATATTCTCAACAAGGGAAATAATGATTAAAAGGAACATGGATGTCGATGGAAGTTGCAGTCTTTGTCAAGACCTGATCGAAACTTGCAATAACTTGTTTTTCAAGTGTGGTTATTCTGAAAAGATTCGGAAAAATCTCACAAAAGGGGATTCTGCATGAACAATACACAACAACTGAATGGAAGGACTAAACACGCTGATTTCAGAGATAAAATAACTATCTTCATTCTCAAATATGTTTTCAAACTGTAATAACATCTTGAGAGAGAGAGAGAGAAATAAAACAAAAAAAATCATGGTAAATACCTTGGCCTCCTGAACAGATTTTACAAATAATCTAAAACTACCACGCGGGTTTATTTATTTATTTTTTTTCAATTGACAAATATTTAGTAAATGTCATATTTTCATATATCTGTGTTTTATTTTAAAAAAGACTTAAATTTTTTATCTTTATTTATCGTATTTCATTTTAAATGACTATTTATGTTTAAAAAATTAAACTTTATTTATTTAATGAATTAAGTTGGTATAACTCTGATAAATTATTTTTATTATGTGGTTAATATTTCAATAAAAAAAATTATATACTTTTAATAGAGATTTCTAATTTTCAATGAAAAAATTCAATTTTTTTTATGAATGCTTAAATTATATTAAGAAAAGAAAAACAAATAATAATTAAGAATAGTTGGAAAAAAAATTATTTGAACTTGGACTCAATGGCCCAAAGGAAAAAAAATGTGAGAATTAGATCTGATTTTTTAATCGGCCCAAATGGCCCAAGAGAGATCTGATGTGGGCTGGATCCGAAAAATGACCCAATATAGATGTGTTATTAATATTACTTGATTGCCCTTAATGAAACATGCAATGTTAGTAAAAAAAAGGGCATTCTAAAGTAAAAAACACAATAGGATCCTGCTTTAATAGTATAGATAATGAGAAATTTCCTCAGCTCTATCATAATGATGGGAGATTACCAGTATGATAAAAGCCTCAGATATTGGTTTGGGATTAAAAAAACACCTTAGAGTCAAATTCATTTATTCTTTTTTTACTTGAGTGATCTAAAAGACAGTTGTATCTGATGTAAAAAAAGTTTTTTTGATTAAATAAATTTTACATTTATTCGAAAGTAAAAAATAAAGTAAAAACTATTTGACACTACCAATTTGAAAAAAAAAGATTACAAAACAATACATTAAGTTCATTTAGCTCTAATGGAATGAATCAAACAGTCATTACAGCATTAAATTTCCAACACATTACTAAAACATAAAATGATAAAATTAATCTACAGCAAATTAATTTCGTCTAGAAAGTTGATGAAAGTCGGTAACTCCGCAGGGGGCACATGATATATTGATCTGTTCTGACCAGCCTGCCTGCCTTGAAATAAAAATTTCCTAAAATCATCCTCACTTTGATCTCTTGGCATTTCATTCTTGCTAGCTACATTGTGTTACAGTCCTGTTGTAGCAATATCAAGGTAAAATTTGAAGATTTTAAAAGCCATCAATTTGGTCGTTTATTTACGGCAAAACCAAAAGAAATATTTGTTTCAACCTCCAAAAATTTTTGAAGAAAATTATAGAGAAATTGGTTCTCAAATTTGTAAAAAGTAATTTTTTTTATTGAAATCCTTACTAAGTCGTCTACAGCTCCCAAAATATCAGGACCAGGCTATTAGCAATGTTGTCTCCTCACTACTCACTACTCACTACGTTGCAAGAATGTCAATGTAATAAGAGATGATTATGGAATATGTCTATAAGATCTGTGAATGATATAAAGAACTAGCTAGGTATAAATAAGTCTATACTATTAAACCATAAGCACAATTTGAATCAAACCTTAATTTACCGTGTGATATTATTAAGTTTGGACTTTAAAACTGATAATGCATCATAATATATCCTCTAACAACTTAATTATTCAACTAAATTTATGAATATATATTTTTTTAAATATGGAAAAAGTATTCATACATATTTTTATAAAGCCGAAATCTAATAAAATCTTACCATTAAAAAAAAAATATATATATATATATGTATTAAAAAAAGCAAGCATTATAAATTGAGAAATTCTCTAGGATATCTCTTTTTAAGTTTTTGTCACAAAAATAGCATTCAATAAAAAAATGACCAAAATAAGTTTTATTTAAGGGTAAAATTTTTTTTACCCTAGGGTTAACTAATCCAGACTTAGAGTTTAGAGTTAAGGGGTGGAGTTTTGGAGATAGAGTTTCAAATTTTTTAAAAAATATATATATATTAAAATTTTAAAAACAAAAAGGGGCTATTTTGGTCATTTTAGGGCTATTTTGTGACAAAAACTTAAAATTGTAATTATTATTAAATAATTTTATAAATTAATATTAATTAATTGGGAGTTATATGCACATTATAATTTTTTTATCATATTATAAATAAAATTTATAGAAATAATAAATTAAATTAAATAATAAATAGTTAAATTACTTAATATATTAATCAATATATAAATTATAGAAGTAAACTAAAGTATATACACACACAAAATAACAAAGTTTCAAAATATTACAGTATACTTTAAATTATAAAAGTAAATATTAAATCAATTATGATTAATTATAATTTATAATAAATTAAAAATATTAAAATTAAACTGATATATATTTTTTTGACAATATGCATATTAGTTAATTTTTAATACTTTGTTTTTATCAAGTAGATATATATATATCTACTTGATAAAAACAAACTATTAAAAATTAACTAATATTTATATTGTTTTACTATATAGTGGAATGAGATAATGTTCACACTTTTAAAATCATAGATTTTTAATGTTATTTCTTCAATTTTGAAATATATTAATTAATCACGAAACAATTTTAATAATTTCATTGACTCATTTCCATTAAACTTGTTTTTTTTTGGAACACCACTTTTATTAATACTTAAACAATCGGACTACATTTTGAAGAATAGATAATCCTAGCTCTACGAACATTACAGTAAGACAATACAATATAAAAGATAGATGTAGGAAACCTCTAAGATAAAAAGACAGCAAATTTAGAGTAAAACTCGAATGCGTCGAAACAAGATTCACGGCAAAGCCGGAATGGAACATAGTCACATGTGACGTTAAAAATAGCCAGTTCACACCTCAGAATATCTTCGAACGGAATCCGGGTTATCCTCAGGCCCCGTACGAACCGCTCCACAAGATAACAAAACGGTTAGGAACTTGGACAACTTCAACTGCTTTAAAGCAGGAAAGGTGGCACTTCTCAAGGGGAATGCCTTTGGTGATGATGAGCCTCAGTCTTTGGAAGAGGAGGTTTATGATAATGGTAACGGTGAATCCACCGACAAACCCAAGGTGAAATATCTCTTTAGTGCAGAAAAATATGGTTTTGTGTGCACAATAGTTCGGATCAAAGCCTTGGTGAATCCACCGAAAATCATTGATGAACTGTTAATGGGATCTAAATCCACAAAATAAATTATGGGCTATAAGCCCTCTCACTGGACTTAATAATCTGAGAGTTAATAATCGTAGAGGAAAATAGTGGACTGACTGTTTTTGTAAACAACATGGACCAAACCCAAATAAGAGAAAAGGTAGGGCTGATGTCAGCATATCCAACTCTGAGCACGATGGCCGTGAGGCAGCGTGCGGCGGATCTGAGATGACGCACTTCATCGCCGATGTAAAACTCGAAGGGTTGGAGTTTGTGAAGCGGCTAAAGAGTGAAACGAATCCCGTTTATAAAGCGAAGTTGATATGCTACGTCAGCTTGATGTTCTTGTTGCAACTGAGAGATGAGCTTTGACAAAGGTGAAGTACAGTGGCGTTGAAGTACGAAGAAGAGGACCACTCCGACTTGCAGTCATGGTGCGGCACAGTGATGATTGAACATGCTTTACGGGAACCCCCGGTTAAGAGAACCATTTTAGTGGACTGTGGACAGCTAGCTAAAACGCTAGTTGACTTTTTCATTGGTAATGTGCCCAGATCCAGATTGAAACCAACAACAACAGATGAAAAAAGTAGTCAGGAACCAAAAGAAGACAAGAGAAGAGAGAAGTAGAGATGACGCTGGCAAGCTTCTACTCCACCGTCGTCGGAAAAACGTAAACTTTTGAGTTTTTCAATTTTCATGCCGAGGAAGTTTTAAGACTTTTTATAAAAATAAACACATTAAACTTGTTTTTTTTTTTATTATATTGGTGTGATCCCAAAAGTTTTCTAGACCCAATGACTAATCAACAAGAGGTTCATAAAATTCTGGATTTTTTTTTACCAGTTAAGCTTGTTTAGTCAACTGATTTCTTATCAAAAACAAAATCTGATGTTTTTGTGTGTCTATATATATTGTGTTGATTTGCATGTATGTTTTTGTGTCACTAGATTTGCATATATGTAGTTTGTGAATATATTTCTTATACCAAATATCGTAGCAATCCAAAAATGCAGAAAGAAAAAGAATTATCTTATATATTAAAACAGAAGTCACAACCTTGATTCATGTGTGATTTTTTAAAAAATGGACTATCTACTAGAAAGTCATAAAATTTAGTTGTCCTATCATTTAATTTCATATTAACATCACATAAGTCTCATATTGCATAAATCAGCTAATGTCTATGAGTTAAAACATAATAAAACTTTGCTATATAATATAAATCGTGACTACTATAATAAAACATTTATATCAAACGCTATATGATTTTAACTCGTGTTTCTTCTTCAGGTTTACTTTTTTTTTCCTGAGATCCTTCGACATGTTTACAACATCAAGAAACCTCAAAGTTTCTCCGTAGTGCACATGCATTTAAAGTGGATCACTGAAACTACTCTAAACATATATATAAGTATAGTAGGAGCGCTGTGGCCATGAACAAACACTCAAACACGATTTGAAATGTTGCTGATCGGGTATTCTTTTTTAACTATCGTGATCGTGTCATCTATTAATCCTTTTTCTTGAGGTTGTGTTATACTACATAAGTCAATACTTATTTTTTTAATCGAAGTCAATATTATTTTCTTTGAACATAATGTTACATCTTTATACACCTTTACCACAGTATGCACTTGGAGAAGATGAAGATGGTGGAGTATTCCATAATAAAATCCGAAATATTCCATTAATAATATGGATATATTCTTCTAACCTTAAACTGAAATTGGTTCGCATTAAAAAAAAACAAGTAATTAATTATTGTACACAAATTTCGGTATTTATAACTATTTTTGGTTAACTAATCAATTAATATCAACGAAAATATTGCCAAATAATTAACTATATCTTCAAATTAAATTTTTCCCCAAATCGTGCTCAACTATCCGTATTTATCGTCAATGTATTGATTATATCTTATAGGTATATTTTTTACTTATACAAAAATTTGGTATATGTTAGAGAATCAAGCTGTTCGTGGGTGTTTTTCACCTAATATTTGAAATATACTACAATCATTTTTAAGGCAACGTATAATATCACAACTAAAAAGAATTCGACATGAAAATAATTTTCTACTGTACCAAAGTTTACATATATTAATGTGTATAATAATTAAACACAATTTAAAAAAGCATAAATATATAGAAAATATAAAAATACATGTGACAGTTTGAAGCTTGACGAGAAACACGTAAGATATAACATTATTGTGTTCGAAAAATTCATATACACATTTTTCTCATTAGAATATATATCATCTTATATATTAAAACATAAGTCACAACCTTGATTCATGTGTGATTTATTTAAAAATGAATTTAATGGACATATTGCTAGAAAATCATATTATATTTCATTTCTAATCTTATCATTTAAATTTTAGACATATCAGAAATTTTTATTGGGTTATCACTAATTGGATTTAAACAATAGATGATCCATTGAATTTATAGATAGTATAAATTAAATAGATATAATTTAGTGTTGTAATACTATACCTCCATATGTTAATTATTTATTTGTCGATGTTAACTTGTAAAATTATAAATATGTTTTTTAAAACAACAAAAATCATATTATGTAACAATGATTAATCTTTACTGCTTTAAACCAACAAAAACTAAATTTTTAGTCATTTATTCGATAATATAAATCTATGAAACGAAAATTTAAATTTTTAAAAAACTTTATAAATTTATGAAATGTTATAATATCTTTGAATATAATAATAAAATAATATTTTACTAATCTTTATATATAGTTACGGTTTTAATAATGAAATAATAATCCAAAAATATATATATAGAAGAAAATACATGTGAAAGTTTGAAACAATCTATTCAATGAAAAAATATACCATAAACTTATTATATTTTGAAAATTGATAGACATATATATATTATAATATATATCAATTTAAAATTGAAAACAAAATGTTTATATAAAAATAAATAAAACAAAAACCTGCGCGGTTGCACGGGTCGAGATCTAGTGTTTATTTAAAGAAATAGACCAATTTAATGAAGTTTCTAGATTGAGTAATTGTTGTTTGGATATCATAATAACATATATATATTTGTACAAATATATATATATATATATATATATGGAGCGGTATGAAAATAGTCTTAACTTGCGACTTGTATCCACCAACATATATATACAAATATATATAATATATATATATATATATATATATATATATATATGGCAAATGTTTTCTTGGTGTCTATTGTGCATCAAATTAAAATGATGTATGTTCAGGTTCATGAACTATCCAACACGGAACTAAGAGCACCATTATCAAATAACAATGGTATTCGGTTATTGGAGGATTTCCAAATTGTTTTCAAGCTTAAAAGACTGTGGATTTTTTTTCTCCACTGTGACTCTCTTTGGGTAGCTTGGCTCAGAAACAATATTTTGAAGAGGAGTTTCTGGTTAACTGCTGATTCGCCTTGTTTTTCAGCCACAATTAGGGGTAGATTCTATAGAGATAAGGACATTAGTTACAGATAAGGATAACTTCTATATTGTATTTATCCATCTTTACATATTCCTCTTAGTATATATCTATATTTCTTATATCTATATGCTACTTTGTACATCATCAATACATCATACACTTTCATATTCATTACAGCTTCAACTTAAAGACGTGCAGCCTGATTTTTGGAGATGTCAGGTTAAGGATGGCCATTCTGGATCTTTCTGATTTGATTCTTGGACTGAGCTCAGGCCCTTAATATTTTTGGTAGGTGAAGGGGGACTGAGATCACTTCGTATCAGGAAGAATGCTCATATTGTTGATGCCACAAGAAATGGTTCATGGTGTTTCCCACCTGCAAGAAGTCAGGAATGGTTATGCTCCAAGCTGATGTCTCTACTATTTCCCCTCCGCTTCCATCCAACGGCACGGACTGCTAACTATGGAACCTCTTTCTCCTCCAAGGTTACTTGGGACCATATCCGAGTTACATCTTCAAACGTATCTTGGTATAAGGTAATATGGAAGGAGCACATTCCTAGAAACTCTTTTGTGTCTTGGTTGGCATTATCGAGAAGGCTCCCAACAAAGGACAGACTCCGAAGATGTGGAATGAATGTCTCAGATATTTGTGTGCTTTGTAACAATGGGACTGGAACTCATCACCATTTATTTTTTTGAGTGTGTGTCCTCAGCCATATGGCAACCTGTGGCTTCGGCAGTTTGTCAGAACCCTCCAATGGACCTGCATTCAGAATCTGCCTGGATTATTCAAGGATCTCAGCAGTGGCATTCTCAGGCTATAATCTTGCTCCACTACAAGAAAACATCGGGATACTGAGGGAAAAAATCGTCGGTATGTCGTCGGAATAACGCTATTCCGAGGACATACCGACGAAAAAAGTCCTCGGAAATAACTCCTCGGAAATTCATAATTCCTCGGAATTCCGTCGGAATTTTCCGACGGAATTCCGAGGAAACAAAATTCCGAGGATACTCCGAGGACACGAAGTTCGTCGGAAGGTTCCTCGGAAAATACCGAGGGAATTCCGATGGTCCAATCCTCGGAAGTTTCGACGAAATATTCCTCGGAATGTTTATCGGAAAATACCGAGGAACAAATGTTCCTCGGACTTTTCCGAGAAACTCCACTCCCTCGGAAAATTCCGAGGGAGTGGAGTTTCTCGGAAAATTCCGAGGAACTTAAAGTTCGTCGGAATTTGCCGAGGGGAGAAAGTTCCTCGGAATTTTCCGAGGAACTCCATTCCCTCGGAATTTTGAAAAAATTTATTTTTTTTTAAAATTTATTTTTTTTTTAAATTAATTTTATTTTTAAAAATTAAAATTTTTAAAATTTAAAATTAAAATTGAATAAAACATAAAATAAAACATAGTAGATAATATTCAAATTTAAATAAAACATTCAGAGTTTGGAAAAAAAAAAAACTACGGGTCTTGAATGTTCGGGAACGTCTCGTTCGGGTACATCCTCTTCATCATCTCCATCATCTGCTCGTTCAGCCTCTTCTGGGTCTCATAGCCCGCCTGTTGAGCTGCCATCTGAGTCTCCAACGCAGATATCCGATCATCCTTGTCCTTCAGCTGAGCCGTAAGAACTTCTGGATCAACATACGCATGTGGTGCAGAAGAAGGAGCAGCCGACCGGGAGCGACGACCCAAACCGACCAAACGTCCCTTTTTCTTTGGAACCGACTGAAATATAAATAACCAAGTTTAGATAATTTAAATTGATGATAAAATAAAAATCAAGAAATAATTAAATTGAACTTTTAAAAAAAAAAACTTACCGATTCAACGATTTCGTTGATTCGAACCCGAGACAAGTTGGTCGAGGCCGTCGAATCGTCATCATCGGTTTGAAGCTGAGACACTTCGTCATACACCTGAGTTTGGACCAGGTCGACCACGTCCCTCACAAGACCATCATCAATCTGGCCGGTCTTCTTGTTGGTATACGCCCTTTTCATAAGGGCGAGATCATCAACTGGGTGGCCTTCATTTTCTTCCGCCTTGAAAAAAAATAAATTAGACAAACATTAGAAATTTGAAAATGCAAAAAAATAAAATTCTGAAACTTAAATAATTGAAGAAAAAGCGGTTGAGCTTACCATGCGATCCGCCAGAGTGGCAATAGATTGAGCACCCAAGTTATGCTTGTAGATGCCCTTTCCTTTACGTTCGCTCCTGCGGTTGTTGGAGTTGGTGGAAGAAGTTTCTTTCGTCTCTTCTTTATCCCAATGCGCACACAACTCCTTCCAGACCGTGTCGTTCATCGACTTTGGGACCTTTTAATTTAAAAAAAAAAAGTTTAATAATTTTAAAAATAGTGTAATAAATTAAAAATTGTTAATAAATTAAAAACTACCTTGTTTACTTCCCACTTCTTCTTCCACTCGTACATCTGCTTCCCATAGTTGTCCATAACTTTATGGACAAAATGGTGATAGATAGAGAGCGTATCATCGGCATTCCAGTTGAATTCTTGCTGAAATAGTTTAAAAATAGTTTTTAAGCACAAAAATATAATAGTTTAATAATTACAAAAATCATCATTTTAATAAATAAAAAATAGTTTAATAATTAAAAAAATAATTTAATAATTTCCAAAATAAGTTTTAATAATATTTAAAATGTCTAATAAATATAGAAATTAGTTTAATAATTACAAAAATAAGTTTTAATAATATTTAAAATGTCTAATAAATATAGAAAATAGTTTAATAATTACAAAAAATAGTTTTAATAATATAAAAATATAATTTAAAAATTAGAATACTTACCGCAAACTGCTGAAACCACAGATGCTGCTTCTCGACAGGGAAGTGAGTGAAAGTCGGATGTCCGCTGTCGAGGGCCGAGTACATCATACGGTTGATCCATGCGCTGATCCCATTCCCGGATCGGTTGAACCTAATAAAAAAAAAATTATTAATAAAAAAATAGTTTAAATAAAAAATAGTTTAAAAAATAAAAGTTTAAATTATCATGTTTGACCATGTCCATGTGGATACTCAGTGAGATAGGGAAGATGGTCACGACCGGGCTGTCGAACCAACTCCGCAACCCTCATCACTCCCAGAGGACCGGGTGCAGCAGCGGGACCAGGAGCGGGTGCAGCAGCGGGAGCGGGAGCGGGTGCAGCAGCGGGAGCGGGAGCGGGTGCAGCAGCGGGAGCGGGAGCAGCATGAGCGAGTAATGGAGAGGGAGATGTATGGTATGAGCTGTGAGGCGAAACGGAATCCTGAACATGGCTGGAAGAACCCCGAGACTGGCTCCCCATACCACCCCGGCTACGACGCTGGCGAGGCCGGATCTGATCATCATTAGACCTGTAAATTAAAAAAAAACATATTTAAAAATTAGTTCTAATAATTTTAATTAAAAAAAACAGTTTAAATAAAAAAAGTTTTAATAAATAAAAAATAGTTTAAAAATTTTAAAAATAGTTTAAATAAATCCCAAAAACATAATAATTACGAAAAATAGTTTTAAAAATGTTTAAAATGTTAAATAATTACAAAAATAGTTTTCATAATATTAAAAATGTTTAATAAATATAGAAATTTATATTTTACATATAAAATACAAAAACAATGTTTTTAAATATTATATAAATGATTTTTAATCTTAAAAAAAGTTTTATAGATTTTAAAAATGTTTAATAAATATATAAATGAATTTAAAATGCAAAAAATAGATTTTATATACAAAAAACGTTTTCAATATATATATATAATTTCAAATTCGATTTTTATAACCACAAAATTAATAAAAACTCTAAAAAAAAAATTCAAATCAAGTGAAATACATAATCAAACTCGATTTTACACAAATCTACCATTCACCCTAACAAAATCTATAAATCTCATTCCAAAATCATCAAATCTACTTAAAAACCATACAAATCTAACCTAAAAGAGTGGGATAGGGTTCTTACATGATTATGGGGGAGGATTAGGGGAGATTCGCCGGAAAAACGCGAGAGAGAACGGTGGAGTCGCCGGAAATCGCGAGAGGAGAGGCTCAGCCGCGCGGAGAGAAAGAGAGAAATGGGGAAGAAGATCGGGCTCGCCCTAATATTATGAGACGTCCGACGGAAACTATCCGTCGGAATTTCCTCGGAAATATTTAATATTTCCGTCGGAATTTCCTCGGAATTCTTTGATTCAATTTTCCCGAAATATTTGGCGGCTTGGTTTACCCGGTTAAATGAAAATATTCCGACGAACAACGATTCCTCGGAATACCCTCGGTAATCTCCGAGGAATTTCTGAGGAACCAGGGTTTGGGGTTTTTAAACATCGATTATTTTCGCCGTATTTCATTTCTTATACAATTATAATGCATACCATTGAGGATTCTTTGTATAGATGATCATAAACCATGAAATAACACAATTTCAAAAATAATTGTAAGTATTCCCTTTACCATTTATTAAAGTGTATAAGTGTTTCTCTTATGTTGTGTGGTTTTCGTTCATGCAATCGTAAAAGTGTTTGTTATTGGATAAAACACCAAAGTTCATAGTTCCAAACATCATAATCTGGTTATGACACTTAATGAAGGTTATATACGTGTTATTCAATCCGTAAAACGTTGTTTTCGATTTAAAACCCCCAGTTCCTCGGAATTTCCTCGGAATATACCGAGGAGATTCCGAGGAAATCCTTATGTTCGTCAGCATTTCCTCGGAATATACCGAGGAGATTCCGAGGAAAAAGAATCTATAATCAAATCCCCATCTCCTCGGAATTTCCTCGGAATTTTCCGAGGAAATGCCGACGAACATAAAGAGTTCCTCGGAATTTCCTCGGAATTTTCCGAGGGAATTCCGAGGAACTTGGGGTTTTCAATCGAGAAGATCTATTCCGAGGAAATTCCGAGGAAAACCTATCTGTCCTCGGAATTTCCTCGGAATTTTCCTTAAAAAAAAAAAAAAAAAAAGGGCGACGCTAGTCTGTTTCCGAGTCGTCATCACCAGATGAATCTGAATCTGGATCTTGGTGAAACTCTCCAATCACTGGTTCATCATCTACGTGAACGGCGGCTTCTTCTCCGAAGTCAGTTAAATCGACTACAAGGCCAACTCCACCTAAATCTTCTGCTGCACTTAAGTTGCCGGATGTGCTTGGTTGTAGTGGGTCTTCCAGCTCAGAACTTCCCTGAACTCGGCCTCTCGGGTTGAGTCTTGTAACAGTAACCCATGGATCATCTCTGTTCCTTACCCGGGGGTACTTGATATAACAAACCTGATCGGCCTGAGAAGCAAGAATGAAAGGATCATAATATTGCAGCTTCCGTCTTGAATTTACTGATGTAACACCAAATGCATCTGTTCTCACACCTCGATCTGGAGTGTTGTCGTGCCAGTCACAATAGAAAACAGTACAGCGCAATCCAACCATGCCCAAATACTTGATTTCTAAAATCTCATTTATGTGTCCGTAGTATACATCATCTCCTGATGCAGAACAAACACCAGCATCGTAAGTCGTACTCGAACGTCTCCTCTTCTGAGTTGTGAATGCATATCCTCGAGTACAAAATCTCGGATATGACTTCACAACAAAGTTTGGTCCAACGACCATCTCGCGTATCCAATCGTCAAATGTTTCGCCTCTGGCCAAACCATCACTCACATAAGTAAACATCCATCCACCAAATTCTCTCTGCTTCATTTCTTCTAGTTCGTCCTCTGTGGCGTATCTATATTCTAACCGCTTTTCTGCCATGAAAATCCTTTCATATTGAAGAACATCTTCGCAGTTGGTGAGTAAATATGTTTGCAAATGACTGCGCTCCTGATCAGTAAGTCGACGGTCCTTTGGTTTTCCGCTAAGTCGTCCAACGTCTGTGAAAATGTCTGGAACCTTCCAATGATATGTTGCCCGTTCGCCTCTATCATCATGCCGAGCAGGTCTTCTGTTTTTGGTCTGAACTTCTGCTGGAAAGTAGTACTCGGCAAAGTTTGAAGTTTCTTCATTGATCATCTGTGCGACTATAGACCCTTCCACCCTACTTAAATTTTTCACCATCTTCTTCAAATGGAACATATACCGCTCATACAGATACATCCATCTATACTGCACAGGACCACCAAGTTCCAATTCTCTTACCAGGTGAATAACAAGATGCTCCATAACATCAAAAAATGAGGGAGGAAATATCTTCTCAAGGTTGCACTGAATCACAGCTATGTTAGTCTTCAAATTTTCAATACCTTCAAGAGTCACTGATCTTGTGCATAAATCGCGGAAGAAACCACTTATCCCTGCAATTGCTTCATGAACATTTCGTGGTAATAGTTCCTTGAAGGCAAACGGAAGGAGACGCTGCATCATTACATGGCAATCATGGCTTTTCAAGCCAGTAAACTTTCCTTCCTTTCTGTCGATACAGTTACGCAAATTAGATGCGTAACCGTCTGGAAATTCCACATCGTTTGAAATCCAATCAAAGAACGCATCCTTTCCCGCTGCATCAAGTCGGTATATGGGAAAAGGAGCCCTACCACTCTCATCAACATGAAGTTCTGAACGAGCACATATATCGACTAAATCCAGTCTTGACTTCAAATTATCCTTTGTTTTACCTTGAACATTAAGGATCGTGTTCATGAGATTGTCAAAAAAGTTCTTCTCGATATGCATGACATCTAAATTATGCCTTAGTAGATGATCCTCCCAGTATGGCAGATCCCAAAAAATACTTTTTTTGTGCCAGTTATGTAGGTTTCCAACACCATCTACCGGAAAATGCTCATGTCCACCGACGTCTGGCGTCCTTTCTGCACCAAAATCTCTAAGTTGTGTCTTCAAATCTTTCCCACGAATTTCCGGAGGTGGACTGTCAAACACCCTCTTGTTCTTCGTAAACAAATTCCTACTTTTACGATATGGATGATCTGGTGGTAGAAATCTCCTGTGACAGTCAAACCAACACGTTTTCCTTCCGTGTTTTAGTTGGAAAGCATCAGTGTTATCTTGACAATATGGACATGATAGCCTTCCATGCGTTGTCCATCCAGATAACATACCATATGCTGGAAAATCACTTATTGTCCACATTAGTACTGCCCGCATTTGAAAGTTTTCTTTATACGAAACATCGTATGTTTCAGCACCTTGAGTCCATAGTTGTTGCAACTCATATATTAGTGGCTGAAGAAACACATCAAGTGATCTCTTAGGATGCTCTGGTCCGGGAACGAGAATCGAGAGAAACAAAAACTCTCGTCGCAAGCACAAGTTTGGGGGTAGGTTGTATGGTGTAAGAATGACTGGCCATAGAGAATACTGTCTTCCACTCTTGCCAAACGGGCTGAAACCATCAGTACATAATCCAAGGTAGACATTTCTTCTCTCATACGCAAAGTCGGGATACTTTGATTAGAAATGCTTCCACGCTTTTGCATCTGAAGGATGTCTGATCTCACCATCTGTTGAGTGCTCCGCATGCCATCTCATTGGTTGCGCTGTGCGTTCAGACAGATACAGCCTCTGCAACCTTTCCGTCAAAGGCAAATACCACATCCTTTTATATGGTACTGGAACTCTTCCACTCGTATCTTTATAACGAGGCTTCCCACAAAATTTGCATGAAACCCGCTGTTCATCCGCCCTCCAATAAATCATGCAGTTGTCTCTGCATACATCTATTACCTGATACGATAAACCAAGACCAGCTACGAGTTTCTGAACCTCGTAGTATGAGCCAGGAGCTACATTATCTTCGGGTAGAATACCTTTTACATAAGCGTGGTTGTCTGAAACTAACCCCATGAATTCGGTTATACCTTGTTGGTATTCTTCCGTAAGCAATCTCGTGTTCGGATCCAAATGAGGTCGATCGATCCAAGAACGAAAATAATTTGAAGAAGACATGTTTTTTATGAATCAAATTCGTGTGTAAAGAAAGTGAGAGGGAGGATGAAGATATGGTGTGAATGAAGAGGAAGAGGGGTGTTTGTATTTATAGTTGAAATCCTGCCGACGGTCCGAGGAAATTCCGACGGAATTCCGATGCAAACGGCTAGTTCGTCGGAATTTCCTCGGAATTTTTAAAATCCCCCAATGGCTCTCTAACGTCTATAATATTTCCTCGGAATTCATCGGTTTTTTCCGAGGAATACTAGTTTCCTTGGTATTCCGTCGGAATATTCCGACGAAATGAATTTTCCTCGGAATTCCGTCGGAATATTCCGACGGAATTCCGAGGAAGCAAAATTTTGTGTTTCCTCGGAATTGCCTCGGAAATGCCTCGGTATATTCCGAGGAATTCATTTTCCGTCGGAACGTCCGTCAGAATACCGCTGTTTTCTTGTAGTGCTCAAGCTTCTCTTGCAATCAACAATCTTGCTCAAGCTTCTCTTGCAATCAACAATTTATCACCTGTGGAAGGAGAATATGCAAGAATTTTCTCTACAACTGTCTCGTCTCCGGAAGCTCTTCTCGTATCACTCTACCGACTCATCAGAGACCGCTTGCTCTACATTCTCTCCATACCGGTAACCCCTTCATCTACTCGCTCTCTTCTTCAATTTTACTTCTCATGTTTTTTGTCTTTCTGTCTTAAGGGTTGGTGTCGTTTCTCTATTTGCTGTAATAAGTTGCTACTGCATCATTGTAAAATCTTCAAAAATAGTATAAATTTTAATATTTTACCAAGAAAAAAAGAGCACCATTATTAGTAAGATACCCATTTAGTCTATCACTAATTTATAATCATTTTCTTTTAATTTGAGAAAGTAAGTAAACAATTTAACTCCACTAATAAGCTATCCACCCAAATTATGATGATTATAATATTCACATATTTCTATCATTGCTTTGAATTTCTCAAGTTCTCCTCATAGTTTCTTGTCGGAGAGACTATTTTCTTTTAAGATTTTAATTTTATTCCTTTTTCAGTTTTTTTGTTTAGTGTGGCTAAAAATTCTCTAAAAACTCTCCATTACATTACAGATGTTCTGTGATATAATTCTGACATATTTTTTCTTCTTACAAAACCGTTTCTTAGATCATGTATAGTAAGATGCATAAAATCACAGAACAATCATTGAAAGATTATAGATTCAACTCTCAAAAAATTAAATTTGCATATAATTTTTAGTTCTGGTAATAACGTATTTAGTGCTATATAATAGATTTCTCTCTAATTGTCGTTACATGGTTAACCTGAGTTTAAAATGTATTTCGGCTAATGCTAGGGATAGCCGAATCACATGTTATCAAATTAACAAGTAAATTGTCTAGGCCCAAACTCAAACTTTCTACATAGTTATATTTTTGTTTTAAGAGAATCTCAAACTCTGAAAGAGTGTTTTAACCTGTGTTGCATGGAATCGCCACTCAGGCTCTGATTCCCGATTCCGAACCGGAAGCGGATACGGAAGCGGTGGGAAGCGCTTGGAATCGCAACGGAAACGCGGTTCCCAAAAAACGATGATTGGAAACGTGGAGGAAACGTATGTTTCTAATTTGGAAGCGGCAACATGTTAATCGGAAACGTTATCTGTATTTTCAATGGCCGATGGTTTATAAAACAACAACATCCACGATGAAGAAGCTTACGTGTCCACGTATTTGTTCTTTTGGTTTTAATTTTTGAGGCTTAACCAATTTCTTTTAGTCATCTATGTTCAATTTGGTTTTATTTCTCACACAGTATTAGATCTAGAACTAATATTTTAAAATTATATAAACAAAACACTAGCTAGATAAAATAGATTTAATGTTTTGCACAATATTATTTATTAAATAACTTTGAGTCACTAATAGTCTTTTTTTTTTTATTGATCTTTTTTTTTTGAAAAAGGCTTTAATTTGGAAGATCTTAATAATAAAGAATTATGATTGCAAATATAGTTTCTTAGAAAGCTTGCAAATATAGTTTAAAGAACATAAGAGGTGACACATTTAAATTTGTAGAATATTAGGTACGTACTGAAAACTTAGTTTAATAAAAAACATAGTTAATTAATTATGAATATCATTGATGGAGTTTGTGAATATAAACATGAAGATAAAAATTTATATATTTTCTCTTGAACATAATAAATATTTGATCTTGAACAAAATAAATTCATATTTTATTAAGTTATTCAATATTAATATTTTTACATAATTTTAAAAATTATACATAAATTATATATATATATAAACGCTTCCAAAACGTATCCGCTTCCTAAATATTTTTAAAAATTCGCTTCTACGTTTCCAAACGCAACCACTCTGCGGTTTCGCCTTCCACTTAGCCACTCGCCGACCACTTGACGTTTCTTATATACAACTTTTCATTGATGTCTCAGAATGAACATGGTATGAGGTTCTTTAACTATATGCATGCAAATAACAAATACAGTTTTCCTCAAACATCTGAAATGACCCGATAAATGTTAGTTGAAGTTGTGCTCGATCTTGACTTAGTTACACGGGCCGCTGAGAATTATTGATACATGTCGCTTCGCTTGCGTTGCGTGTGGTATAATGATCAATTTTATAATATAGCTTTAGTCTTTCTACCATATATTTGTAATCCGTTAGACGTACGTTTTTGACTTTTGAGCACCAATTTAAGCATTTTATTCATTTCGGCTCTCAATTCGATCGGTTAAAAATGTTCAACAACACTTTATAATTGAATTGTCAAACATTCAGCGATAATTTTGAGCAAATAAAACATGTATTCTCACTAAAATCAACAAAAGGAAAGTGTCGTTATCAACTGCATGAGTGATAAGATGAAGCAAACTAGCTGACCAATCCGGGTCAATTTGGACACCAAGTAGGTCCGACATCTATATAGGCTGTAAACGATTAGAGATATGCAAACAAACAAAAAACTAGTCCTGTCAGGTCTCAGGTTCACCACACAATAAACAAGGCTGGACACAACCCCGATTCTTCATTCTGAGCTAGTCGATCTTTTACCCTTAACTAAGTGATGAAAAGCAAAAAAATGTGTCATACTTTGAGAGAACTTTACAATCTTGCTACAAATCTCTTCAGTGTTACTAAACGAATTTGCTCTATGTCTTCAAAACCGTAAAATTATCCCGACGTCATTCTGTAATAGAAGGTCAGAGGATTCTATAACTTTCATCAGTGGGCTCGCAAACGGAATGTTAGCAATCAATTTGTTTTAATTTTCTTTACTTGATGAGTTCAACAGGTCTATATTTGTAAAATATATGAACGTCAACATTTTGTCATGTACCAATATTTTGACTTACACCAACATTTTTCCGATTTTTCTCATAATATCACACATCCTCATGTGTGTTAGACTGTAACACTTCTACAGAAACTCTTAAAACAAACAATATATGAAGACTGATGATATTAGTAAATTTCCACCCGTATGTGAGTTGAACGCCCTACTAATTTCAGGTACGTACGAACATGCTTTTTGTAAAAGTTCTTCACATTTTCACCACAAATAAAAACATCCAACCCAAACTTTCAGAATTTTGAACTGTCCAGTAATAACATTTAGGTTTCATGAGAAAAATAAAACATAAAAATGAGCTTACGTTGTACCCCAAATTAATTAATTACCACCAAGCTACTATCCATATATTATAATATTTGTACGTTGTGTGATGAAATATAGAGAGCTTCAACCATACCGAGAGTTCTTCACATTTTCACCACAAGCACGGTGCGAATGATGCCATTTTCGGATTTCTTTCCTTCATGGACTAGCGAAAATGGAAAATATTTTTTTTTATAGTTTTGAAGTTCTAAAATATCTCAAATTTAAATCTTAAAATCTAAAATTAACGAAGCATTTTCATTCAGAATTAGTTTATGAATCATTTGGTTCACTTTAGATAACTGATCAACTAAATATAAGTATAGAACTTGCTCACCTACAAACTTCATAAGATTTGAGTAGAGCTGAACTAATTCATGAGTTAATAATCTCATTTTCATACTCATGTAGGACATTAATGTTTTTGGATATAGATACTGAAAGAAATATATTTCGAGTTTTGCGAACATTAAATAATATCTTAACAATAAAGTGCATGCAAATATCTAATTTCAGGAGAAGGAACATAAATATCTTACTTTTCAAACCCTTTTTAGAGTGAGTCAACATTTCAATGTTATGCAAATCATCAAAATCAACGAATGGTAGATCAAAAATAAAATAATGTAAGGACTAGATACACGTGTCGGCTTTGTCTGGTTTCACGTGTTGAGCTAATCACATCAGAGGTAATTAAATGTTTAAAATATGATTAACCTAATGAACAATCAACACGTAACCTGCTAATTTTGGATGCTTTAGACACACTCACAAGCGTCGTGTCACTTCCTCAGAGATTTGAAGTCCTCAAAAGCCGATAATGTTTGCACTAAGACAACTATAAGAACGTATAATCTTGTTCCCTAATTAAAAATGGTCCGTGTTTATGAATCAAGCTGTTGCCACGTGTTTTATCTGTACTTTATCACTTTTTATCAGATTTCTCGTTATATGTATATTTTCTGGTAGGTTTTCGTTGTTCCCAATATATTAAATACAGTATATTTTTAGATTTTTGCTGTAGGGTTAATTAAATTGTATAATTCGCCTGATCGAGTATGATGATAAAACATTTTTTTTTGGTAAATATGATGATAAAAAAAATGATGATAAAACATTACTACTTATCTTTATTTCAACCTTTTTAACGTCAAAAATGGATATGTAAGATCGACAGTACATTTGTGCGATCAAAACGCGCTTGCAGTGTCGCGTACGTGTGTTACATATGGATGCGTAGTTTGGGATACAGTGTAAATATTCACGTTGTATCAATATAATATAGGAGTTTGATTATTATATCCAAAAGGTTAATTAAAGTGATGATTATACGGTCTAGTATAGTCTATGTCTATGGTTTTCCAGGTTGGACTGGTTAAGTTGTCGGCCTGATAACGGGACACGATATCACAATTAAAAACACATGTGAGATCTAGTTCATCGATAGAATTTTAGAATATCTCTAATATATAACACTATTATAGTGATAGTGTTAAGATTACATCAGATATAAAATTATAATGTTACACTAAAATAATGTAATTTTTAATATTGAGTTAAAAAAGTTTAGTGTGAAAATCACACTAAATAGTGTTTTGGAGTTGAGTTAAAGATGAAAAAAAATTTAGTGTTGAAATCAAAATAAAATAATGTAACCTTGACACTATAATAGTGTTATAGATTGAAAATAGTCTAAATTCTATTAATGAACAAGATCTCACATGTGTTTCTAATTGTGATATTGTGTCCTGTTCTAATTGGAGAAGTTTAGCGTAAAAACTTTTTTGTTCTGGATAAATTTAATTCTTATTACTGATTTATCATGGTAAATAATACTTATTTATCAGATTCAGTCCCGTTAAATCAAACCCAGGTTCTTCGAGTTTCAGATATTTAAACTCACATAGATATTTATATTTTTTTGTTTGGTTTTATATCGGATTGGGTCCAAGTTCTTAGAACAGTAAAATACACTGAATTCCCAATTATACTATAGATCAAGTATTCAGTACCCATATTGTATCTAAAAATATCTGAATACCAAAAAAAACAAAAAATATATATGTAAAATTTGAAATTTAACCCGAGAACTTAAAAATATATTTTTAACCTCGAATCTAAAACTTAAAAATATTTAAAATATATCAAAAATAACTAAAACATTTAATATATACAAAAAGAAATCTGGTTATTTGGACATCTGACTGAATCTTGGTTAAAACTCAAATTCGAACCAGAACCCAAACCTGTAGATTTAACATAAAAATAATAAATAGGCCGCAAGTGGAATGATATTTTTTGAATAAAATCATTTGAAATAGATCATTCCATGCCATTCCATAAATTAGTTGCCAGTTATTATAGAAGTTTTTCAGAACACAATTTCATGCATTCCATTTTTTGGAATGAACAGAAAAATTAATATTTTATAAAAATTATTCTTTTTATTCATGATTCTTAACCTTTTTGAATAAATGGAATATGTGATATCTCTATTCCTTTTATAATTTCAGTTTCTATTATATTTTTAACATCATTCTAATTTTTCTATTTCACAAAATAATCATTCTTTTTATTCATAATATTCTTATTAGGAATAACCAGTTACACTCGTAGATTCTGTAGTATAAACTTGGATTCGAACCAAACATGTATCTTCGGGTCACTACCAGTTTGGATTTTGGATCAACAAATTACCAAAACTAATTATAGATTACAAGGAACACCTTACACAATTTTTTTTGAATTGAGGGAGAGGCATGGAGAATATGCGATTGTCTAGCAATGATGATCTACATAAATATTTGAGATTGTATAATTTATTTTTGAGAAACAGGAAATGCCAGATATATAGATGAATCTATGGTTAACTGGAAGATGAAAGGGGAAAAGACCGAATGAATACAGCATTAAATTTCTATATGTTGTAAAATATTTGAAAAAAAATCATGATCTGAAAGAAGTTTTTATAAAACCGTTTTTAAAGAAAAATTAAAATTCATTCCAAAATATGAAAAAACTAAAAATATATGTTTTCATTCTTCAAAAATATGTCAACAATTCCAGTAGCAAAAATTTATATAGTCAAATTTCTTTATGAACTTGATCTTTACTACTCCGCGATTAATACATGTACATTTTCTTGAGTGTGTATATATAGCGTCGCTTTTCAATAGTTTTTGACAAAAGGATTTATTTGTGCAAACTAAGAAGGGTCTTGAACTCTTGACGAGTGTATACATGCATTAGTACTTATTATCAACCAATCAGAAGAGAACACGAATATATATTAGTTAGTGGCTATTAAATAAAGTCATTGTATATTTTAATAAGAAAAATATGGAGTGACTCATTACCTATAGTACAGAAAATATCTCAGGATTTGCTTTTGGCTCCACCATGTCAAACTATCTAGATGCCAACACAAAGCGCAAATTAAACAATAATTAACCTAACAATAAAGAAAAGGGAATTGTTTTTTAGCCATACAAAAGAGGAAGGAATCCATCATCAAAGTTTATAAAATTGGAATATATAGTAGAAAACCCTTTTGCCTCCTTGCCTCTCATTGCTTTCTCTCTTCTCCATATATACTTCATCTTCACACCCCCAAAACTCCACAGTCAAAATCTCTCTCTGCATAATTCTCCAAAGTTTAAACATTTCAGTATCCATTTCTCTCTAATCCAAATCACATTTTCCTCTATTGCAAATTCAAATTCAGTGATATTAAGCGAAGTTAAAACCACAAAATTTATTTAAATTGAAACCACATGGATCCTTCATATAGATTCATTAAAGAGGAGTTTCCTAGAGGATTCAATGATTCTCCATCACCACCATCTTCTTATCTCTACACAACTTCCATGGCCCCAAATGATCCAACAACAACACTGAGCTCTCCACAACCAATAGAAGGTCTCCACGAATCAGGCCCACCTCCATTTCTTACAAAGACATATGATTTGGTAGAAGATTCAAGAACCAATCATGTCGTCTCTTGGAGCCAAGCCAATAACAGCTTCATCGTCTGGGATCCAGAATCTTTTTCCATGACTCTCCTTCCCATCTTCTTCAAGCATAATAACTTCTCTAGCTTTGTTCGCCAGCTCAACACATATGTAAGTACTAATCTTAAAGAGATATACTTACTAACTCACAATCAAATGGTGACTGCAACTATATTAGGTCAAAGCTTGATTTTGTGGATTTTTCCATATGGTGCAGTCAAAATTTAAATCGAGTTCTTAGGACTTGGGTTTCTGATTGGTGTTTTTCAGCGTTTTTGAGATCATCAGAGTGGTTAATTAGTGTTAATTATAATATACATGATTGCTTGACGGATTTGTGAGTTTATATATATAAATGCAAGTGGGCATCACTGTTCTCCGAAAACTCTCGAGACTTTATTATACTTTACATCCACTTGTATATTTTGTATCTTTTTGTTTCGAGATCTCTTGAAACGGAGCTCATTAAAATGTTCAACATTTGTTTGTTAGAAATCTCCAAGGAAAAATCTCTACAACATTGATTGAATGATATGATATGCAACTAATTTGTTTCTCTCTCTATAGTCACGTATAATATATACAGAAATGAAGTATAACTATAAGAAAACTCTTATCTCTAGTTGCATAAAATGCACAAATTAGAAAATGAGATGGCTAGAGTATGTATGGAATGTTTTGGGCTTTGATATTATGTAAGTTGATTAATCCACGTGTGGAGTTGAATCTGATCATAAAATTATATAAATAGGGTTTCAGAAAGGTGAATCCGGATCGATGGGAGTTTGCAAATGAAGGGTTTCTTAGAGGGCAAAAGCATCTCCTCAAGACAATAAGGAGAAGAAAGACGAGTAACAATAATCAAATGCAACCCCCTCAATCTTCCTCTCAACTACAATCTCTAGACAATTGTTGCATAGAAGTTGGTAAGTATGGTCTAGATGGAGAGATGGATAGCCTAAGGCGAGACAAACAAGTTCTGATGATGGAGCTGGTAAAGGTGAGACAGCAACAACAAAGCACCAAAATGGATCTCACACTATTAGAAGATAAGCTCAAGAAGACTGAATCAAAACAAAAACAAATGATGAGCTTCCTAGCCCGCGCAATGCAGAATCCAGATTTCCTCCAGCAACTCATTGAGCAGAAAGAGAAGAGAAAGAATACAGAAGAAGCAATTGACAAGAAGAGACAAAGACCGATCGATCAAGGGAAAAGACATGTGGTTTGTGTGGAAGATTATGATGATGGTGGTGGTGGTTATGGAAGGTATGGAAAGGATGCTGGATCCTCCTCGGCGTTTTTTGACATGAAACAAGAAACATATGGAGACATGTCAGAGTTAGACAGACTTGCTATGCACATTCAGGGACTTGGAGATCAGTGCAATAAGGAAGATGTGGTATTGGATGTTGGAAAAGGAAATGAAGAAGAACAGCATAAAGAAAGGTACCAGGATGAGAACAACGAGATTTATGGTGAAGGTTTTTGGGAAGATTTGTTAAATGAAGGTCAAAATTTTGATCTTCAAGGAGATGATGAAGAAAATGTTGATGTGCTAATTGAGCAGCTTGGTTATTTGGGTTCTAGTCGACACTAATTAAAAAAAAAAAGCACTTAGGCATTTAAATCAACCTGTTTACTATTGAATCTTTGGCTTTGTTTCAGTTAGGTGTTTCATGGGACAACTTTTGAACTCGGGTGTTAAGTCATGTTCTTGTTTCTTTTGATGGTTTTAGTTCTTGGAAATAAAATCGTTTCTTTATTTATTAGGGATTTATTATAAGTAATTTTATGTCAGGCACAGTTATCCCACAAGTTTTATAACATCTCGTTGATTCTGGAAGTGATTCAAATCTATGTGATTAAAAATCACATTTGTTTGGACAGATGAAGCCCTGCCAAATGTGGTCATCGTAGGCGCAAAAAAATTATAGATTTGTGTCAAGATCGACATCTAGGGAATAGTATATACCTTTTAGCGATTAAGAAAAGTATGTTTAATGAGATAAAGATGTACTCTTAAAAGAAAATAAATTAAATATCAGGTTTTGAGGCTAGTATAAATATGAATCCAAAGAACTATAAATTGTTCATTTGTATAATCTATATACAAACCATAAACAGCGTATTTGTCTCAGTTGTGTTTCTCTTTTTTAAAAAAAATCTTCTTTTGAAAGTTAATTCGCATTTGTTCACCACATATCTAATTTCCCCAATAAAATTATCACAATTGTAGGCGCGATACATTTGAAGTTAAAATTTCTTATATATTTACACTATGTTAAGTATATTGCATTAGATCAAACGTCAATTTTTTTGAAAGATAAATAAAAATGCAGAATCTCTAAAATTGGTTGTTTTTTTACTGGTGCTAAGTTAAGTCATTTTCTCTGTGAAAAAATAGATGGGAAATTTAAGTGGGACTACTAATTATTATGATGAGAATATGCCAGCATTGAAAATTGGTTTGACTTAAATTTCATTAAAATCATTTATCATAAAGTTAGAGTCCAAACACAGCTACCAAATCTAAATTGTTCTTACCTTAATGAATAACCAACTCCTGCTTAGATAACCATACTCCTAACCGTTTCTAGTGGATGCCATATTTTTTATATAAAAAAAAAGTAATTCCACGAAATTCAAATCTCGCAGGTCTAATAGTTTAGAAAACAACAACTGGTTGTTTAAACCTTTATTGATTCATAAATTATTTATCCATTTATTAATTCGCTCTACTTGTTAAGAAAATGTAATACAACACTGAAACACGGCTCGAGCTTTTCATTTTAACACTTTATTTAGTTTTACTTTATACTCCCACTTCGTGGAATATGATAGTGCACCTTAAACCGCTCCATATATTCTTTTGCTATTTCTTTAGAAGCAATTGTTTTTTCTCTCGTGTTGCGGAAATGGCAAGCTATCTACTGGCTTTTGATCTTGTCATAATAATCATTGTCTGAATATTTCCCGAAATAGATAAAACCATCAGTTCAATGTTCATTATATCTTAGTTTTACGGATGTAGTTATCAAAATTTTAGCAATATAGAATATAGCGGTAGATAAATAGACAACATGGCAACATATCATTTCAAAACGAAGTAAAATAGAGTTTCAGTTGCAACACAATAAAAGATAGAAGTACGATAATAATAGTAAGGGAATTAGTCGAACAGTTGGACTAGTAATACAATTTTATCTAACTAAGAAACTAAAAGAACATTGAAACGAAATTCTTCAAAACAAAGATATTATATTCAATTAAGAAATGTTTATTTTATTTTCAAAGCACTATATAACCGTCTCTAAGGCATTATTTGGGGTATCTAAATTGTATTTCTCAAAATATAAACACAAATTATATTATTAAAGGCAATTTTGACATAAGGTTTTTTTTTTTTTGTCACAGAAACTTTTAATTAGAAACTAAGAAAGAGATTTGAGCCCAAAGATGGCCCAAACCCAAAGTCATTACACAGATAAGCCATCGGCTTTTGAGTTTTCCAATCTAGATAAATGCGAGAAATAAACAGATGCAAAACCAGAGGAAATCGATCGGATGTTGCCAACGATGCCGATGATTTCTTTTGACTGGAGGTTGCCGGAAATAGCTCTAACGAGCGTTGAATTGGTGGAGAGAAACCTGAGTGATGAAACCCAAAGTTTAACACCATGAAGAGTCGCATGGAGAACAAACTCTTCAAACGAATGAGGACGGCTCTAGAACCGACTATATTGACCCGGGAGACTAGGTGAATCTCAACTGATCCGGAAAGCAACACAATCGATAAGCAAGATGTGGAGGTCGTTGAAACAATTTTCTTCTCCGAAACCATAGTTGGATTTGGCACTGAACCGAACAGAATGGTTGACTTTGTCGGAGGGAGACGCTTGGCAAGATGGAGTCTAGTGATGTCGCGGATGGTATAATCGAGTCAGAACCACACACCTCGACATTACCGTGACATAAGGTTCTAAGGTTTTAAAAACTTCTTAATAAAATATAATGACAATCTAGTAATGTTTTGGAACCGAAATGACATGAGTTTACTCTCGGAGATGCATAATCTTAACTTGGTACCGAAACTAACGATGAAAGAGATATCAAACAATTGTGAGCCTGTTTGAAAGAAATCTATAGAACAACATATGATATGGACAATGTAATCAATGACATTCGACAGTGCACATAATAACGCTTTACAGGATAAGATTCTGACTAGTGTCCCGACTCCACTACAGAGTGTAAACTGGCTAGCTAGCCAGCAACAACTTGTAGACCAATTATTGAATAGCCTCGATCCGCAATAACATGATTAGGTTATGTGACTTCTGTATGTCCAACGATTATGCACCATAATATATGTCAAATACATATTTTTTTTTTGACTAAATGTTAAATACATATTTTAATAAGTAATACAGATATATTATATGTATGGTTGAAAATAATAAAATCTAGCTACCACACAGATCACGAATCTAATATTATAAATCCTTTGAATCTAAAATGGATTAACAAACAATACCAAAATGGTAAATCGGGGGATAAATCATGATTATTATTAATATTAAGGAATGGACAAAAGGGAAAAGGAAGCGACAATGGTAAGTGGAAGTCACGTAAAATCTGTTTCATTAGTTGTCTGTTGAATTTAAGATTGCGTATGCACGTGCTCTACTGTTTTTCTCATGACTTACTGGTCAGTTTGCTCCATATGTCGCCCTTCATTGCTACAAAAATAGAGATAACATTTAGAGTCTTTTTAACTTGATTTTGCCCATAACAGATTCACACACTTCTTTTGAAATAGATGAATTTTACAGATCATGTAACAAACTCTTTATTGGTCTCACGTGAAACATATAAACTATCAAATTCATTAGTAAAAAAATTAAACTTATAATTATTGTCATACAAAATGAGGACAATCCAGCAGACCATAACTAATCCTTCTTTTCCAATATGCATTATCGCTTAAAACAAAACAAAAAAATCAAGAATTTTTTTCTCCCTTCAAATGATCTTTTAAATTTTGTGTAAGTACCATAGCCTACTGGTTAAAGTTTAAAAATTTCTACACTCAAGTCTGAGATTACGGAAGAAAAGCTTACAAGAGATCTTCAACATAGTGTAAGTAAATTTGGTCAGACATGGATCTTCGTATGACAGCTCAAGTGATGTAGTTAGGCGTAGATTCTCATAAGACAAGTATATTGTCAGTTGTCGAATCGTCTATGTAATATTTCTCATAATTATAGTATCAAAGCTTCCAAAGCCATGTGTACTTCTTTTCTTTCATAATTTAGATTTATCCTACTAAATTTCAACATTCAAGATACACAAATTCAAAGAACAAGTTTTTTAGATAATTTATTTTTTATTTTTCGGCAGAACTTTACTTGATCTATATTGTTCTGGCCTAACCTTATTGACCTAGATAAGATGTTGCCATAGTTCGTTTGGGTGATGGGTTTGTCGATCCTATAGTGATTTCTTCATCCATCGTGTTCTCTTCTCAATATGATGATGTAGTTGTAATTGAAATTACATCAATGATGTCAGTTAACAAACCGGTTCATACATCATTTAAGAAAATTTTGAAACCGAAAGGGATTAACTTTACACCAATCACTACAAGTCGTTCGTAATGGTGACTCGAGTAAAAGCAACTTCTGTAGGTTTTGTTCCTCTCATTTTTAATACTCCCTGTGTTTTCAAATATAGGTAGTTTTAGTAAAAATAGTTTGTTTCATAATATAAGTAGTTTACATATTTTAATGCACTTTTTTTATTTATTAGATATTGTGTGACCAATAAAATAATGTTAAATTTTTTATAATTCGTTGAATTAATTTATTAAATGATATATTTTTTAAATAACAACTTTCTAAATATTTCTGCTTTTAAGTAAAACTACTTATAATTAAAAACAGAGGAAGTATTGGTTCACTAGAAGTGTTATGTCTTTCATAGTAGATTATTTGAATCCGCTCATTTTTGTTCCTTCCGATTATTATTCTCCCTCTGGTCCGCTTTCTTGGTTCTTTGCGTTGGTGCTTGATCACACTTATTTTTGTTCTGGGGATTGCTTTGTTTCAGATTTTATGTTTCTATTTTTCTTTTTACTTGTTCTGGCCAAGACACTTTATGGTACAATGAAGTAAGTTAGTTTTCGTTCTTGATCTCCTTTCAGCTCTAGACCTTTATTGAATTAGTGTTACTATGGGATTTTGTTTTCTCAGTGATAATGGAGGTTTTAGGTTTAAATTTTTTGTTGTGCTCTAGTTTCTTATTTTTAGTTTGGTTATTAATTATAATTTTAATAGTAAAATAAATATATAATTCGTAAAAGAAATAATAGAAAATAGTAAAAATAATAAAATGATGAAAGTTTATGCTATTTTTAGTTGGGAATAAATTAAATATTTAAAATTTATTTATATTATTTTATTTATTTTAAAAATTTTAATGACCAATAAAATAGATTCTCAAACTATAATGATACTTAGTGTGAGAAGGATTAGATAGTGCACAATTAGAAAGTGATGAGATAAATTGTAATAATCGAAAAGAAAAAAGATCTAAAATACAAAAAGAAAAAACATATGGACACATGTCAATAAACCTCTTTTCCAAATGTCTTAAGAAGAGAACAAAATCTACTATATATATATATATAGACTCGAGGTTGGCCCGCCCTACGGGCGGGAGAATTTACACTAAAACTATTTTATATTAAAATGTTTTTAAACTTTATAAAATATTTGAAAATTTACTTTATATTAAAAATAATATATATAATATGTTATTATTCTAAGATCAAATTGTAAATTGTATTAAATTTTGTTGGTTTGATTTATAAAAAAAACAACTAACATTATTTTTGTTAGAGAACACAAAATTTGTAAATTAAAAAAATATGTAATGATTTATATTTTTCCTATTTGATTTATATTTCAATTTGATATATTTAAAGAAAACCTAAAGTAAAATTAACTAATATTTTTTTTAGAGTATCAAATTTTAATATTATTTCAATAAATAATTTTCTCATGATAATAAATTAATACACCCACATCCAAGCTAAATCAACTGTAATGTGATAAATTATAAAAGTTCTATTTTAAAGTAATATATTAATATTTTTAATAATTTCATAAATAATAATTAGTACATATTATGTAACACCAACTGATGTTTTATAATATATGTTTGTTTCAGTTTATAGTCGATTGTCAATTTATAGTGAAATTTTCTTTAATTTTGAGTGCTTTACTAATTACGTTTTGTGAATAATTGCATTGTTTCTTGTAGAAAATAATCGCATTCGGTTGATTGGAATTAAAAATACCTCATTCTAAGCCTAGTGGCATTCATGTTTCCCTCACATACCATGCTCTGGTGGTTTACAATAAGCTCTTGAGGTATGTAATATATTGGGTAGATAGGTATTTAGTTGCAGGTGGATCAAAGTTTGAGGGAAGCCGGTTTAAACATAAGAAGTAAGTATTGTATGCGTATAAATATAATAAGCCCGCTTGGTGATTCAATACGTTAACATATATACATTTTTTTATGCATGACATATTGGATATGAAGTCTGAGCCTAACATAGTAACATGGATTCAAGTCAACGCCTAACAAAGCAAATAGTTGCTAGATTAATAAAATTGGACACATTTGAGGGACCAGAAAGTTTATGAGCTTGAAATAAAATTATATTAAAGTTAACTGAAATATGAAAACACGTTTAAGCAATGTGGAGACGAAATGAAAAAAAGAAAACCAGCTGCTGTTGCATTATTTTAAAAGCTGGGGTTGTGGAGAAAAAGTGAATTCTCTCGGATCTTAAGCCATGCTGGACTTTCTTGGTTGCGTTGAAGCCAGGTGAGAGCAAGATTTTGGTGGGTGATTTATCACATACACTTGGGCTACCAGTCGAGTCAGCTGCATTGTCAGTCACCAACGCTGGGTCTGGAAGTCACTGATGCCACTCCAGGCATATCGTCACCAGATCCACCGTTGCCTCCCTTTTATGACAGAACCATTGTGGTTATCTTGATGGTCAACTAATAAGGTTCGAGTTTGCTATGTTAGAAACTTACACATCAATGAAGTGGGGATAGGAAGACGCTGACGTTCATTGAAAATGCGAGAGATGGTAAACGTCTTATGCTTGGAAGAAAATTGTAAGGTGACAACATTAGCTGGAAAGTTTATGTAGTGTCCACAATGTCGATGAACTTTGGGAGATGGCTTTCCTTTGGGTTCTCAAGATCTGCAACCTAAATGACCGATGCAGTGTTTTCTATTGAGATAAAGATTAGAAACAGTGGTTTGTTAATGTAAAATGTGCAGACATAATATTACCAAGATATGACCAGCTTCAGTTGCTCCAACGTGTGTTCGTATGAAAACTCGTCACCTTCCCGGTGCTAAGGAACTCAATTTCATGTTTTGTAAATATGTCAGCATTTTAAACAAATTTTGGAAAGCTGCAAAGGTATTAATCGAGAGAGCTCAATGGTATACCAGAGATGCATAGGTGATAACACATTCCAAATATATCTTTGCAAAACCACGACTGAACGGAGCAGCTCCTGGGTTAGTGTCGGCATTAGACTCCAACCTAATGCATTGTACGGTGGTATTTTGAACTGATGAAATGTTAAAAAAGTATGGTATAGCTTATCAATTACAAAATGGATAATGTCAAATATACGTACCTCTGAAAATAAATCTTGCCAGCTGCTGTATGTTTGTAAAAGTAGACATGGGCGCTAGATGTGGTGTTAAGGAATAAAGACATGCATATGACGTGGGTGATCAGTTAAAGAGAGTTGAAGAGATGGTTTGTTATGCAGTTCAAGTAAATAAAAACCTTATTTAATAAGAAACCCAAGAAAAGCTGAGACTTGAGACAAAGTACCTGTTATTTGCTTGGCTTGGGACTTCGTATCCAAAACCTGAGAAGCCATGTTAGTAGATGTACACCATTGAATCATGAGCATCCTCTTTAATACAATCATGGGAACAAAAACAGTAACAACTGAGCAGGGCAGTGCCTGACATTTGATGGCCCGCAAGCAAAAAAAAATAGTTGACCCAGTATCTCAAGAAGTGTAAGAAGTACTGAAAATGCAACAGCTTAGATATGAATCAAACACCTGTAGATCTAAAGACTATTGTCCGTTAAAGTGGCCCCTAAAGTAAATTTATCTAGTTTGGCCATGAAGCAGATGCTTTATTAGCTTCTACTCAAGCACGGCTCTTGAACTGAAAAACTAATATTAACTTGGAAAAGAGAAACTATTCTCACATACCTTCCAAGAAGTTGACAATATCTGATAATGAAATTTTGTTACAAACTCATGATCATGTTCTTCTACCCAAGTACACTATATGAACCTATTATTTTTTATAAAAACGGAACCAAATTTGTTAGTCTATTGGTGTCTGGTTGTGTTACTGGTCAAAAACTCGAAATAGAATTATAATCATTGCCAATTACCTTTTGTCAACACCAGTTCTTGCCATGAAACTGTGCTATGTCCATGGACCTTGTTTTTAAGATGAGGATTGTGGAGACGAAGCATGGGACGTTTCATTCTACTGAGGTCGAACCCTTCACTGGAATCAGTTCCAACTCCTTTTGGAACCCAGAGAGGTTTGGACTTTATTCTTTCCTCTTCATGGTTTTCTGGATTTTTATTTGTAGATAGTGTTATCGTGGGAGTTGTGAGCGTCATATATAATAGAGAAGCATGAGAAGCCGAAGTGATTGTCAGCATACATTGTAACTATATTGAATGGAAGAACAATTGATGTAGATAGTGGGGAATAGGAGATTAAGGCACTGAAAATTGATAACGACAAAAACGTTGGATGAGGAAAACCGGAAAAGACGGCAACTGGAACATTTGTGAAAGAGTGTAGAGCTTGAAATGGTGGACCTTGTGAAAGAAAAGTGGCTAAGATCAATTAAAAAATAAATAGTTTTAGTGGCCCAATAAATAGAGATGCCAGGTGTATTTTTTTCCCCGAAGGAGTGAAAAAAAAGCAACTTTATTAGTTAAGATGTCGGATAAAATAACTAATCCTTTTTTCTTTCATTTTCCTTAGCATACACTAACCAAAAATATTTCCAAGTGGATTCAGAAAATAAGGCTTTCTAATATAAGTAGATGGCCCAGTTGGCTCATGTACTTTATTGCATTACATATTTACCTTTTTTTCTTAGACTATCTCTAATGTATATATCCAATTTATATCTCCATTTTTTACTTCAATATAGAATAACTCTAAAATAGAATTAGATTTTACTCCAATGTATTACTACATTTTTTATTCCAAAAATAAAATATTCTATTTTGCTATTAAAACCTTATAATTAATTATAAAATTTAAAATTGAGCCCGTTTATTTTATAATTATGAAATTAATTTTAATTAAATATTCACTAAATAAATAGTTTACATTACATCACAAACAAATAGTATTTTTCATGTAACCATCACCATTAATGTATTTTTCTATCGATTAATCTATTTCGAAGTGAAAATGAGATTTTTTAAAAATAAAATTTTTTATATTTAATATCTCTAAAATAACCAAAAAACTTTTGGAACCAAATTTTGTTATCATATTATATTTGGAAATATGAGGGTGGAGTTTTATCTTCCATCTCTCAAGAATAAAACTCCAAAACACAATTGCTAAAAGATTCAAAACCGAACTAAAAAAGTTCAATAATCAAATTAGTTTGGTCCTCATATTTTATGTATATTTTTCTAAAATATGTATATATAAACTAACAATATGTATAATATAGAATTATCTCACCTATTATTCTATTTTAAAGTGAAAACTAAAGTGGACTAAAAATGTTTTTACTAAAAAATAGAGTTTATAGTTGAAAATAAAGTAGGGTTGGAGATGCTATTTAGACCATTATTGTTTTCTTGTTCTGTTGACTCTCGCATCTTTTGGACCTATTGTCAGTTGTCCTACTTGAAAATTAGAATTTGGTGAGAATAAGTTATTATCTCAACTTATATATATATATATATATATATATATATTTGGCTCAACAACTACTCTTCATTAACCAACTTAAATCATCCTTACAAAGGCATATCAGCCTCTAACACTGATCTTAACCAAACAGGCTGAATAGAATACAACTTGGAAAAACAAGACATAAATGTCAAAGACTCATTTGCTATCCTATCAGCTACTTTATTGCTACTCCTATTACAACACTCCACCTTGTACGTTAGGTTCAAAGTCAAAGAGTTGGAGATGTCTTGTATGATCGGCTTTAGCTTGGGCCAAAGAGCATCCTCTACATTAATCATTTTGGATATCTCCAAAGAATATGTCTCTATTATCACCTGTCGATATCCAAAACTTGCCATAGTACGTAAGCCCATCTTATAGCTGCAGCTTCCACTTCAATTGGTGATCCCAACGTTAATATCCTCTACCACAAGAGCTTTTCATGGTGATCTCTACTCACCCATCTCACACCGTATAATTCATTATCTTTCTTCCACGCCCCATCAGTATTACACTTGATCTAGTCATGCGGCGGAGGCTTCCATCTATCAGCAGTAGGCGCTCTTGTTGGGTTTTTAACCACACTAACTTCCACCTCTTGTCGGGACTTCCATTCCTCCATGTCCTCTCTCGCTTTTTTCACTGTACTTAAAGCATTATAGTCCTTGCCTTTGAACAAAAATTCATTTCTATTCTTCCAAATTCTCCACAAAAGCCAGGGACTAGGAGATCATGAGCTTCTTCCTTTGGATATTCATAGTTCAAATTTATTAACTAATGAACATTAGAGTAGAGAGAATCTGACATTTCACCACCAGAAGGTGCATGGATAGGAGATATCGCCTGCACCAGTCTCGCATAAGGACACTTGAAGAGGAGATGATTCACTATTTCATCTGCCATTGCGCAGCGACCACAACTTCCTTCTCTTGACATAAGGAGTTGATGAGACATCTCCACAGAAAATGTTGCACTTTTGGGCTTGTATCCAGCTTCCACACTTGTTGGTATAGACCATCGAGGCTTGGTTGATTCATTTCCTTTTGTCTTTCTGCTGCATTCAGTATGTTCATTTGAACCCAGTACCCGGATTTGACTGTGTAATACCCCTATCTTGTGTAGTCCCAACTTATATTTAGTGTTTGTATATTAAATTTTGAGTTTTATATATGTTCTTTGTGTTTTCAAACAATTAGAAAATGTAAATGGATACACAAAATAATATTTTGTGTATACCCAATTATAAATACACTTCGCTATTCAATGAATACTAAATGTAAACAGTTGGTGAAATAGTGTATACTAGTTAGTAATCCGCGCGGAATAAAATAGTATATTAGATTATTTATTGTATGTTATAATAAAAGATTTGCTGTATAGATTTTTTTTGTGGATCACTCATATACATGTTATGATTCAGTTGATTTATTCAGATTTTTTTTTTTAGAGTTAGAAATTAAATCGTATTCGGATATTTACAAAATTTGGTTTGGATTTGGTTCAAATCATTGCGGGTTCGGTTCAATTAGTTTGAATACCATTTTAATTATGTATTTTAAAAAAAAAAACCAAATATACTTAAATATTCCAAATCTAAAAATAAAATAATATAAAACATAAAAATTATAATAATGTAAGACTAAATATTTGGATGAAGAACAAATAAATATTTTCAGCATTTTGAACATTTTATGTTATTTTTAGATATTTACTCGTGACTATGTTGATAATTTTTAGATATTTTCATATTATTGAATATCTAATAGATATAAAATTTGAAATACTTAACATATTTAAGTATATAATAGTGATTTAGATATTTTTGATATCTAAAATATTTTAGTTTGGATCAGATTTTGGTTTTGTTATCTGGATATTAAGCTTTTAGATATATTTGTGTACTTAATCAATTTTAGTTTGTGTTTAGTATTACTTTCAAATCTGGTTCAGTTCCGTTCGGTTCTACGGATCCGTATATTTTAAGCAGACTTAATTTTTTCTACTAATATAAAACAAAATAAAATAAATATAAAACAAATATTTTGGGCTTATTAACATACATAATTATTGGACTTATTTTAAAAATATCAATAAAAATAGTTGGGCGTCGTGTCAATATTGTTGAGCATGTTGAAAAATTGATGTAGTCTATAACCAATAACATGTATTTCGGATAAAAAAAAGTTTGGTAAATAATATAAAAACATGATACAATCGAGGGTAAATATAATAAAAACACGATACAATCAAGTGAAAAGTGTTAGAGTTGCATATAATATAATGCGATATCTTCATTCGGCACCTGAATTCTTTTTCAATTGATTTCAAGAATTTTCTTTTCTTTTAAAATTGTTCGGGTTTCTGATTTTTTCTAATTATTGGTTTGATATGAAAACTCCGTAAAGAAAAGCAATATTTAGCTAAACTAAAGATCTGATTTTGTTTGTGGTGTTTTCCTTAATTCATAACCAATCACAGTTCATTATTGTCTTCGTGTACAAAAGTCTCAACCATGGCTAAGATTGGCAAGATGCAAAACTTAAATTTCTAAAAACATTCTCATTTTAGTTGATATGAATCTTAATAATTTTGTAATTACTTACTTTCAAAATGATATTATGTAGTACTTGTACGGAGAGAATTTTAATTTACTAATACAAATGTTAAAATGCATGAACTAAAAATGAGTTGATTAAAAAAAAATAGTGTGAACACATTAAATTGTCTGGGGCAGAGTTAAAAAAATTAGTATGTGAACGCATTAATTGTTAAATGATTAAGAGGCCGACATGTCAGTAAACTCAAATTTAAATCGATGTGAGGCTTCCACGTGACGAGAATAATGTGAACACATTAATGACAAATGTTTCTCTTTTAATACTCCATCCTTTTCAAAATAATACATGTTTTATGATTTTCACGCTTATTAAAAAATCATAATAAAACTTAGTTATTAATGCATAGTTTTTTGTAATTGTATATTTTCTATATTTCTAAACCAATAAGACTTCAAGAATTGCAATTAATGTTCTTGAAATTCACAGTTTTTGATTATTAGTTGACAAAAATTGTATTGAAAATATAAATAATTCATCTTTTTGAAAAAAGAAATTCTATAATATTTAACTTTTTGAAATGGAGGGAGAATATACTAGGTTATAACCCGCGCGGAGCAAAATAGTTTATTAGATTATTTATTGTATGTTGTTGGCATTATCTGTATACGCACACCAAATAACCTAATGTGCACACTACCACAATCGAATGGTATGTCGATGTAGCACTTTAGGATCGAATCCACAGAGACCAACGGTTACACTTTATCTTTATGGGATCAATATTTAGCTAAAACAGTGTGGGGGTTTTAAGATTTGAGAGTTTCGTGAGAAACAAGTAACAAGATTAATTAAAGTATTCAGATAACTAAAATGCTAGCCTAGGGTGGTTTGATCGGGTGTTAAACAAGTGTGAGCCAAACAATTATTCAAGTTCGATTAAAGACCAGTCTAGAACTCGGATCACTCAAGTAGAACAGTCCACTGTCGTGGAACTGCCCCCTATGCTGATCGATCTTGATACCTAAACTCTCGTTTGGATCAAGATGCGACAGCAAGCAATAGAGATCAAGTCCGATATGTTCACAAAACACCCTAATATCTACTTTCGCTGATTAGGGATGCAATGCTCGTTCAAGTTATGTCTAGCAACCTATAACACTTTTGATGAATAGATTAAACCTAGAATCAGGCACTAAGTGGTTAACTTGATGCAAGCCTTAAGAACAACAGTGAATGAAGACAATCGATTTATAACTTATTTATGTCAAGCTCACGGATCTAACACCCTAACACCCTAGACTAAGCAAGCTGACTATTCAGCCATGGAGCAAGAAAACACAGAGACAGAGACTGAATAAAACATGTGTAGATAAAATAGAATAAGGGTTCAGGTGGTTCTTCTCTATGGTGAGAGAGATGGAGCCTTCTCCCTTTACAAAGTATCAAAACACAAATCTCTAAAGGCTCAAGTCTGGTTCCTTGTCTCAAAAACAGCGTAGAATGATAAAGAGAAACAGAAAATATGATATATCAAAGCCACAGGCGGCTGGGAGAAAAATACGGATAATTAGGGCAAATCTCGTAATGATTGTAGTTTCCTTAAAAATCTCTGCCGCTGGAAAACTCACTCGGAACAGTCACTCGGGTTGCTCCGCTATCCGGAACAGTCATCAAGACTGTTCTGCGTGAAAACTACCAAATTGCATTGTTTTCTGCCTCTTTTGTTCTAGCTGGTCCATCTCCCATCCAATGAAACTCCAGACCTGTAATGACTCCAAAAGGACTAGGAAGACTCGATAAAGACTTGAAAACCAATTTAAAAACATATATACAAGATGTATAAAACACCATATATCAGTTGTACTAAGAGATTTGTAGTATAGCTTTTTGGAGATGAACATTCATATATCCGTTCGGATTTCAGATTTTTACAAATTTTGGTTTGGATTTGGTTTTGATCATTGCGGGTTTGGATTGGAGTTTGGGTACCCATTTTAATTATGTATTTTTAACAAAATCCAAATATATTTAAATCCTCAAAATCCAAAAATAAAATAATATAAAACTTAAAATTTGAATAATGTAAGGTTAAATATTTAAATTTACATAAAAATTAGTTCAATTTAAATATTTGGAAGGAGAAAAAAAATATTTTTCAGTATTTTGAACATTTTATGTTATTTTTAGAATTACTTGTGACTATGGTTATAATTTTTAGATATTTTCATATTTTTGAATATCTAATAGATACAAAATTTAAAATAATTAACATATTTAATTATATAATTGTGATTTAGATATTTTTAGTATCCAAAATATTTTGGTTTGGATCAGATTCAAGTCTTGTTATCTGGATATTAAACTTTTAGATCCATATGAGTACTTAATCAGTTTTACTTTGAGTTTTGTAAAACTTTCAAATCTAGTTTGGTTCGGTTTTTCGGATCCAGATATTTTACTCAGACTTACTTTCTTCTACTAATATAAAGCAAAATAAAATAAATGTAAAACAAACATTTTGGGCTTATTTAACACACATGATTATTGGAAATACTTTAAGAATACCAATAAAAATGGTTGGGCATATTGCAAAATTGATAATATGGCTAAGTTCGGCAAGATACAAAACTTTCAATATTGTTGGGCATGTTTAATATGGTCTATAACTAATAACATGTATTTTCTTATAAAGTTTCTTGGTAAATATAATAAAAACACAATACAATAGAGTAAAAAGTGTTAGAGTTGCGTGGAAAATAATATGATTTATTCACTCGACACCTAAATTTTGTTTTTCAATCGATTTCAAAAAAATTCTTTTCTATTAAAGCTTTTTTATTTCTTTTCTAGCAATCTGATATGTTTATATTTTTGGTGTGATATGAAAATTTAGCAAAAAAAAAAGAAATATTTGGCTAACTAAATATCCAATTTTGTGTGTGGTGTTCTTTACCTTAGTTTTCTTAATTCATAACCAATCACAATTATTTATTGTCTTCGTGTAAAAAAGCATCAACTATGGCTAAGTTCGGCAAGATACGAAACTTTTAATTTCTAAAACATTCACATTCCAGCATTTTAGTTGATGTGAATCTTAATGATTTTGTAAATTTTTTCCTTTCAAAATGATATTATTTAGTAGTTGTACAGAGATAATATCAATTCACAAATACAAAGATTAAAAACACAGGAACTAAAATGAGCTGATTAGAAAAAATTAGTGTGAACACATTAAATTGTCTACGGTGAAATTAAAAAAATTAGTATGTGAACGCCTTAATTATCAAATGATTGTAAAACCGACACGTCAACATATTCAAATTAAAATCGATGTTAGGCACGTGGCAAATATAGTGTGAACATATTAACGAAAAATATTTTTCTTTTAATATATATAGGGAATATGTGATTATTATGTTGCTAGGTTTGCAATAATGATGACAGACCATAAATGTTGGAGAAAATGGTTGGAGTGAAAGTGAGAGAGATTCACATATTGAACTCCTTTTCTTCCACATTTAATCGTTGTAGTTACTCAAATTATTGGATCCGTTCATCTGAAAGATTTTAGAAAAACATCACTACTTTTACTGATATAGTGCTTTACCACAAAGTCTCATGTCACTAATGCATATGTAAAGAAACACACCATAGGCTTAAACACATGTCATACCAGATAACTTTACAAGGGGCAAAACTGTAATATAACATTCTCCCCAATAAGAAAATTTCTTTCCTCAGACAAGGGTCCCACCCTTGACAAACTCAGTGAACGCCAACGCGACCAAACCAAGCATCGCGAAACGTCCGTTCCAAAGCTCAGCGTCGGACGTCATGAAACCTTTGGACTTAGACTCGGCGGTGATACCCTTGAAAAGGGGTACAAGCGACGCAAGCGTCAAGATCGCAGTCGTACCAAGGAACCACGAGACGCCACCATCGGAGATCTGAGCCAAAACGTTTTCACCCTTGGAAAGTTCAACCGCCAAGGCCGCCACGAATCCAACCATCGCTAAACGCCCGTTTATTCTCTCTGGTGCTGGACCGCTAAACGCTAGCAAGTCGCTAAACTTCGTGCTCACCTATGTTTTACCAACCAAAAATTGTTAGTTATTGCAATTGTTATTTTTGTCCTCGTTTCGTTTCATGTATGTAACGTTTCTATAACCCTAATTTTTTCCATCTTATTTAGATATTTTTTAAAAATTTGCTTAAACGTCTACTTAATGCTAAGTTTACGTATATGAATGTTCTTTCTCTATCTTAATGTCTGGTACCGCCTATTTAATGATACCTTTGGTTTAGTGGGAGGTGGAGGAGGTGGTGGCGATGATGAACTAGACAAAGGCTGAGCCGCGGAGGTCGAAGGTGTAGACTCATCCTTCATCCCCTGCAAAACATCAATCAATCAGACGGTCAGGATTTCATTTTAATATCATGAGGGTTGGATAAAGCAACCGGAGGAAATTATAAGTACCTCAGCCATGCACCTCACTCCCACCGGATAGTTCCTCTTGAGATTTGGGAAGTTTCCGGCGAAGAAGAGCTTGTTTGTGTTGATCTTGCGAGTGGCCAACCCACAGGCGAAGACTGACTGCATGTTAACCGATGCTGTTGCCATTTCTAAAACTTTGGTGTTTGGATGAAATAGAGGAGAAAGTATGAAATAAAGGTTATTAAACTGTGAGGTAGATCTTAACTGTAGAGTTGGTATGGTGTTACGAAGGATCAACGTATGTATTTATAGAACGGAGTGATGATAAATGATAGGTCAAGCTGTTTCCTGAACTTTCTTTAGTTTACATATTTAGCCTCCCATTTGTTTGTTTATTCTTCAAAATAAAATAACAAATCTTCAAAAAGATAACATGAAAATAACCTTAACCGTTGCTTTGTTCGAAAAAAAAAACATTATTGGAGTGTTAAAGAGTAGGTTCTTGTATTGACGTAAGTTCAGCATACTGAATAGTTTGGTATCGTATTCATGTGTGTCATGAGCGAATTATAAGTAAAAGATGTCATCATGCTTGTTGTGGACAAAACATTTACGAGTAGTAATGAAACTTAGCATACATAATGTTTTATATGAGCCCTAGTCCCTTTTATATGTTTACTACAATACACGTTTTACCAAAAAAAAATGTTTTATAGGCAAACTTGGTATAATTTACAAGTCATCAGTGTTCCATTTACAAAAAAAAAAAAAAATTGAAGCATGCTAATTATTTTATTCGGATCTTTTAAAACTCAACATATTTTTTTTTTGTCAAAACTCAACATTTTTTGGACGTTCAAAATATTTGTTTATTTTTGTAAGACAAAGCTCAATATTATTTGGCTGCCCCAAAACGAAACACGTAGGCTAGAAAAGTGAAAAAGAGGAATTTGCGATATTTAAAGAACCACGTTGCTTTAGATTGCCCCACGCATAAAATGGAAAAGAGCCAACGACGTGGCCTTCTTCTTCGTCACAGCTTCTTCTGCCAAGTGGGTTTGGTAAAACACGTAAAAAAGATTCTCTTCATCTCTCCCAGAATTCATGTGGCTCAAATCAAATTAAACTTTTAAACATAAACGTTCGTTTTCTCATTCATTACACATCTCTTTTTGCCTTTGGAAGTTAGCTAAGTTGGGATCTAGATAGGCCCATGCTTACTCTGTCCGAGTCCGTGATTTCTCTCTTTGTCTCCTACTAGCGTGGCCCATCTTAGCTTCATCAATTTATTTCACGGTCGTTAGACAAGGAGATAAATAAGTAAATATTTTGTTGTAAGGTCTTAAAATTTCTCTCCACTATGTTAATAACTTAATATATAAAGTTTTTGGAAACCTTATAGTTTGGTTAGTCTCAAGTCTTAACCATCAAAATATTCATGAGAAATCTATCAATGTTTACGTTACTATTTTAGGTCCATTGTAAACATGCCGTAGATCACGCTGACACATCCTGGTTCAATAAATTCGTTTGAGAACTGCTAAATTGACTGATCAACCGATATAAAAAGAAAAATAAGATAAAATAAAAGTCGGGTCTTAAATCATTATTTTTTTTCTAGAGTTGATTACTTAATAGTAGGCCTCGGACTTAATTATCATCCGAGATCCGGATTCGATCCGAAACCCGCTCCGGATCCGTTCCAAAAATAGGATATCTAGGATGCCTGGATCCAAATCCGGATAGTAAAATCTTGAATCTGTCCAAACCGAATCTGAATCCACATATCTTAATTTTTAGGTCCGGATATCCGGATCCGGATCCGTATTTTTAAAATACATTAATTTTTTTTATTTTTATTAATATTTATATTTGATATATTAATATTTGTACATGAATTAATCTTATAATATTATATTTTAATTTTTACAATATTATAAATATATTTATAAATATTTTATTTATGTATTATATTAAAAAAATTAGTATTTTTCTTAAAAAACATATTATTTTTAATTATTTTTACGGATCCGGATCTGGATATCCATGGATAATAGAATATGGGGACGGATATCCGAAATCCGGATATCCGGAAACCACGAATCCGGATCTAGATATTAAATTCACGGATCCGGCGGATCTGGATCCGGGTACCTCGAATTTTCCAGATATTCGGATCCGTCCCAGGCCTACTTAATAGACCACATTTTGAGTTTAGTTTGCACTCAGATCGCTTGTGCCATACATTCACGGAGACCGAGGCTGTTTGTTGACGAAATTGTGCTTAATGAAAACAACTGGAAGTCGTTGGTGAATTGTTACGATGGATGCAAGTAGAGTTGTTTGTTGGTTTAGTTTAATTTTTTTTTTTGCATTTATTAGGTTTGATGTCTTGGTTGTTGTGTTACATTAATAGCCACAAGATCAAAAAGAAAATTTTTAATCTCACGGTTGATGTTAAAAATAAGCTTGGTATTACATGACGACAATGACATGAATTTATTGTTTCTTCTCGTATGTGAGGAAGCTCCAGACTCTCTTTGTAACAGATTGAGTTTAGAGCATTACTATCATACAAAACAGAATATGACTTGAGGAGATGCAGGAGCACGCACATCGGAATGGTGTTCGGCGGAAGTGTTGCATGCAGTGTTGGGGAGATAAATAGGAGAGTTTTGGATGGGATAGTCGTGGACGGGTGAAGTGTGGATGTGGTGTGTGTGGACAGGATAGTTGAAGATGGGTGAGTTGTGGACGTGTGAGTTGTGGACGTGTGAGTTGTGGACGACCAGCCATGTACGGGGAGTTGTGGACGGCGAGCCATGTACGGGAGAGTTGTGGACGTAATGTTGTGCGCTATATTGGCTGACCACAAGGGAGTGTGATGGAGTGTCATCTTCCTCCATGGGTGTTTGAAACTGTGACAAAAAAGATCAAACCAGAGGGGGTTGCCTCCACCAGAAGATGTGTTTATCGACACAAACTAGTTGTCTGGTCAGGAAGGAGTGTACTAGTTAGCACGAGACAGAACACTGGCGAGCTCGTAAGTCAAACAACTTCCTGAAACAAGAAGTTTTGATAGTCTCAAACTCCTAGTGCCAGGAAGCGCATAACGGATGAAAGCAAGGAGGTCAGGCTTAGAGTAAATATTAAGACGCCCAGAGAGGCACCAGTCAGTCGCAAACAGTATCGGTGGGAGACGGTTGTCAGGAACTTATTGTCCTCCTATGAAATCCAAAGGTTAATATGAAACTCAGAGACCGTAATTGAATAATCTAATTTTTAAAACTCGAAATAAATGGCAGAATGCAGCTCTAAACAATCTTAATGATAAAAACAATACAAAATCCAATTAAATTGAAGAAACCGGACAAAGATCCCACTTTTTACTTTTCAGAGATCGTAATCAAACAAACATGAATCGGATCTCAAAGTTCTAAGACGAACATGCATCTCGAAAGGTGGTGACTTTGAAAGAAATAAGCAAGAATCCTACCTCACATGTCTTTAAAGCTTCAAATTGGTGAGTTTCGGAGAGAAAACGACCGTATATCTTTAGGGAACTGGAGATTTGAGAAGGTTGATGAAAATGTTAGTAGGAACAAGAAAGGAGGTGGTTTTCTGAGAGGGAAGGGTTCAGAGTCTACGTCGCCTCTGGAAATGATTCTGGAAAAAATGAATTTGAAGGGTTATAGTTTTCCGAATTGGTAAAATAAGAATATAGAAGAGGGGAAGGGCCACGTGTTGTTTTGGTTACCCAACTAAGAAAATGAGAAGATAGAGGAAAAAAGAATTGAAGGTGGTTTTCCTTTAGTTAGAGGGCAATGTGGTCTTTCATACACTAGAATGTGTGTTTCAAGTGGGATGTGGCTTATGGCGTAATTCGAAAGTGAAAAAGTGATTGGGAGCATAATTTTTTAATTTTTCTATCTTGAATGAATTGTAAATTATAGAAGCACCTTATCCTATTGGTTAAAGTTTAAAGGATTTTATATCCAAGTTTAGGGTTTGAATCCCAAACTATGCAATTTCTTGGGGATTATAGGATACAAAACTTACCGGAAGTTCCAGAGTACTGTAAGCAGAGCCGTTTGTTGTAGTCGTCTGCTGCAGAAAGAGCATGTCCATCGAGGATGTCGTACATGCAAAACCGTCCGTCGATCCAAGTATTTTAGAGATAGCTTAATCATGAAATCCTGGAGTTGTTCATCAACATCACATATGTTGCAGGTAGTCGATCATCATATCTAATAGAATTAGATATTATATTATGATGTCATGTGTTATCCAGTATTAAAAAGAATGAATTGTAAACAAATTTGTTTGTTTGCAAGTTACCTGATGCAAATCAAGTAATCAACAAACAAAAAGGCTAAAAACATTTGTAATGGGAAGTCTGGTTGCAATGTTGAGTGGTTACAGGTTGTAATGGGCCTACAAGGACTCATTTGGCCCAGAGCATTCTACTTAACCTTAAATAGCTCATTTACCCTTACATTTTTCTATTGTTTATAGAATCTCCCCAAATTAACAAATAGTCACATTTGGTATTTTGTCTTGATTAGTTATGTGATACATACAAATTGCCACTTCATTTTTATATGTTAACACAATCAAAGGCAATCTGAAAAAGTAAATACTTCTTGCCTAACAAAAATGTTTCATTAAAATGAAATGTACTTTCTTTTATCAAAAATGAAAAATGAAAAGTACTTTGAAATCTTTTGTCACTTTTGACATCAATTTTTTGATCGTTACTAACTTAATTCTAAGCTTTTTTGTCAACATTTTTTAGTTAACATTCAACCTTTAATTATCTTAAAGTGGCTTAAATGCCTTTAGACCAGAAGCAACCCGTTGACCAGCTCCACAATCTCACACGTTTCTTCCTAAACCGGTTCAAGTTTCCGGTTAACTCAGCCAAAGCGCAATTAAATCATCCTTCTCGTCTTCATCGACGGAGAGAGTTAAGATCTACGAAAGGAAGAAGATGGAGAGCAGAGAAGCGATGAGGAACACGAAGATCAATGTCTTTGCATTGGTTGGTCTGATACTATTGAATTCAATCAATCCAATCTCTTCGCTCTCGGTTACGGTTGAGGAAGATGAATGCGTCCAAGAGTATGTCCTCTACGAAGGAGACACCGTCTCTGGAAACTTCGTCGTCGTCGACCATGACGTCTTCTGGGGACCAGATCATCCCGGTATTGATTTCACGGTAAGATAGATCTGATCTGATCTTAGAAAGGATGTTACGTTTTCTTGATTGTGGGTTTGATTGATTGGAATCAAAGTTGTGGAATTTACTTTTGATTGATTGATTGATTGGGATATGCGATTCGTGTGTAGGTGACGTCTCCTGCTGGGAACATTGTACAGACGTTGAAGGGGACATCAGGAGACAAGTTTGAGTTTAAGGCACCGAGAAGTGGGATGTACAAGTTTTGTTTCCACAACCCTTACTCTACTCCTGAGACTGTCTCCTTCTACATTCATGTTGGTCATATCCCCAACGAGCATGACTTAGCCAAAGACGGTTTGTTACATTCATTCTTTATTATTAACCTTTTCAGCGTTTGCTTCTTTGCATTGAGTTGCTACTAGTTTTTGTGTTAGCTCTTACTAATTGATGTTCCTCTGTTTTCTTTAGAACACTTGGACCCGGTGAATGTGAAGATAGCTGAGCTGCGAGAGTCTTTGGAATCTGTTGTTGCTGAGCAGAAGTATTTGAAAGCACGTGATACCCGTCACCGTCATAGTGAGTTTTTATTCTCCCTTCATCTTTCTCAATTATTGAATGCACTTTAGGAGAACCTTTAGATATGTCTGACCCCACATGATACAGCCTTTGGGACGTTGAATACGCTTGTAGGGACCAAAAAGATGGAACCTTTTACCGTTCTAACATTCCTTTTTGTTTTGGATTTTGAAACTTGGGTGCAGCTAATGAGAGCACGAGAAAGCGAGTGATATTCTACACTGTAGGAGAGTACATTTTCCTAGCAGCAGCAAGTGGTCTCCAGATTCTCTACATTCGCAAGCTCTTCAGCAAGTCTGTTGCATACAACAGAGTTTGAACATAATTGAAACCCCCAACATAGTTTTGTCTCTCCTTTTTTTTATGTTTTGAATTGGTGAACACAATCATAAAAAGTGTTAGTTGATTAAGACCTTAACAACGAAAGACCCCTTTTGTTTCGCTTTCGGTATCTACAATTTTCAGTAACTTCGGTTTATTTATGTTTTAAACAATGGAGAACTTGATATGCTTATATTCTGATTCTTTAATCTCACTCCTCTCGATCATCATTCACTCGTTTATTGCATACACGCTCGCCATAACCGTTTTAGCAAACAGAACAAGCTGTTTAATTTACCCGTCTGTGTGAAGATAAAATTATCCTAAAACAAATCCATTTCCATTTGAGCGGTCTTGTTATGAAGAATGCTCATAGTCAAAACAAGGCTATTCTGTTCCACAGTCTAAGATTGCATCGTTTCACTCTTTTTCATGATTATCTCTCACTACTACAGCCATTCTGAGGACTCACTGGCACTCTATTATTTTTTGCAGGATGTATTTGGTAAAAAGAAACTAAGAATAATAAACTTCTGCTTCAGTCCATACATATGACGGTCAAGAGTACTATAAAACTTCCCAGGTAAAGTCATGTGGGTAAAATCATAACAGAAATAAGATAAGCAGGTAAAAACAGACATAATACGTGTAGCAAGACGTAAAGAGCTCCTTTACGCTGGTTCTAGTCCTTGGCATCTGCAACGCCTCCTGGTGTAATCTGGAAAATGTGATTCTTTTAGTTAAGGAAAAAGGAGTCAATACGTTGTGGATGAATAACCGAAATCAATCAAGTCAACTTTCAATGTTATTTATTTGTTAAAAGGATATAGCTTCGCCTTCAGGGAGATTTGGTGCGTCAAAGACTTTGCAGACACGTTGCTCTCCTTTGCCTTTCCTGAAACTCAGCCTGATGGTCACCGCGTGAGCTAGAACATGCCCACCTGCTGGCTTCTTTGGGTCTGATATGAACATTCCACCGCCTGGATCCGATATCACTGCAATTACAAGATGCAAAATAGATGATTCCCTTAATTATCAGGTTAGTGAAACCAATAAAAGAATCGCGTCCCTTCTAGTGTTAAAAGCAAACCTTGGTTGGTCATGTAGACTGCAACATTGAACTCCTCTGCGATTTTGATTATCCTTGATAGCATCTGAGCTAGTTTTTGCTGTAACACAGACACTAACCTTTTTGAGAAAAGCCAAATTTTGTTAATGACTATGTTAGTAGTAATGTGTGGAAGTCAAAAGGTAACCTGGCGGTCTGCGAGTTCTCCTCTTCCAGTGAAATCCACTCGGAATAAAGCAATGATTGAGTCAACAATCTGGAAACAACGGTAAGCTCCGCTAAATGAGCTCATTGATTCGAAACGAACAATGAAATAAGCAGACATGCTTACCAGAATCTTAAATGGTTCCTCGGACATTTTTGCAGCAAGGCCAAGAAGCAAGTTGTGCTGATGCTCATAGGTGTAAGCACGAGCATAAATGATCTGCAACATCAAGAATTGTGAATGTCAGTTTTAGTCCTGAGAGATAAGGTCTGAGCTTAATAATAATTCTTACATTGTCAAGCACAGCTCCGGGATCCATTCCAAATCTTTCAGCAATTTGGACAATCCTATCAGGGCGGCTATAAGTTTCAGGGTTTAGGAAAAATCATGATATATAAACCACCTAATGAAGCTACAAGATCTAGACCAAAGATTTGCTCAAATATGTTAAGGATACAAGGTTCCCTCAGTGTCAATGTAAGCCACTTTCCCATTCCCACCTTTCATGCTTGTAGGCAGCTGCATAACATAAATACAGATATGAGCACTAGCGGCATTGAGAGACAGAGACCCCAAAGGTAAATATCTCATCTCATGCCTTTTCACAGTAACAAGTAATTCAGATTGAGACACCATGAAAGAAACCAACCTGCGTGGTGACACAAAGGGTATGTGCTAATTGAGTTTTTCCAGACCTGAAGTGAAATTAAACTCTGTTATGTTACAAGCTATTGACAGGAAACTTAAAGGAGTAGGGCTACGCTTCTTACCTGAACTCCCCAAACGCCTCTGTGATGGCTGCAGTCTCAATCCCACCTAGCAAGCATTGTGGAGAAATGAAATAAGAACTTTCAAGTAGTATGACATATACTGGAAAACAGTAGAAGCAAAACTTAGTATACCTCCCAAGAGATCATCAAGAGCTTGGGAACCTGTAGTGATACGCACAACTGATTTTCTCTATAAACAAAAACAATGCTTCAGTATCTAAATGCTGAATAAGCCATCACACATCTCAAGAAACAGGACTTATTTGCAAGACAGACATCTAAACGTTATTAAAATCAATGAGACTAACCTTGAGAAGAGCATCACTTCCAGTCATATATCCAAAGTTCTGAAGGAGAAATGTTTTCACGGTTAGAATGAAAACACACTGAATGCAGCAGCAACAAAGAGTTAGAAATGTTTTTAAGCTAACCACTATTTTCTCAGCTGCTTCACAGATTTTGTCAACTTTGGCCTCTGACAATCCTTTGATTCCAGTGAGGTTCTACATCAAACCAAAAGATTCAAAACAAAGCAGATTGATCCAATCAATGATTCATCCAATCAGAATCCAATGAAGGACGCTACAGTGCTACACAAGCTCAATCTATACCTTTTTGGTATGCATCATGAGACCATTACAGGTATGGATCCCAGCATCTTGTAGCTTTTTCACATCTCCTGCGTTTATACCCTGAGCGATCACTGGCACAAGGAAACAGAAGTTCACAAGATCATATCAAATACAGATTTATACTTGACCATAAGCTATTCGCTAAAAAAGCAAAATCCATGCTCAGAAGAAGTCGATAACTATCCTAGATTCACTACTAAGATCGAAATCAAGTATCGATTCGAGAATACGTTGCGAAACTAGAGTAACGATTCTAGATCTGATAACTAAGACTCGGAACTTCAGCAGGAACGAAGTCTAGACTAGATACTTAAAACGATGAGAGATCCAATCCCAAACATCAACATGAAGATTCGAACGAAGCGAGCAGAGATCGAAGATCCTAATAACAGCAATAACTACACAAGCGAACTCTGAAAGCGGAGAATCGATTTCGATCTTACGTTTGTCAATCGCTTCAAATAATTCATCGTCTTCGTCGATCTCTTCTCGCTCGACGAGCTGCATGCTCGCTTCTTCCGATCTGTTATCCGCAAATCGGAGAAAAAAAATCAAACGAGATGCGATTCAGAATATAGTAGAGAGAGAGGGAGAGATCACTTACTTGAGAGCAGAAAGCATTTTCGGTTTACGCTTGAAACGAGAGAGTGAGAGAGAGAGAGATAATCCGAAACTTGAGAGGATTAGCGTGGAGGATCTTAGGGTTTTATATGGCGGGAGTCGGAACTGAACCGCACGCAAAATTCCGTTGAATTTTGAAATCATTTGAAATCCGGATTCTGTTTTTGTTTTCAGTCACGGGTACGATGACGCCACGTCAGATTGACTAACAACTTATCGACGGCCAGAGAGGAAAACTTGTTTGAAAAATATCTACCCCTTGCGCGGCGCACGTTATTCATTTATTGCCTGCTGCTACTATTGTTAACCATTTTGTCGAAATAAGCAAAAGTCAAAGCCCAGATCCTTCCTTTGATAATTGGACATCCTCCTTTAAGCGAGTCCATTCCAGGGCCGATCCAATAAAATAAATTCATAATGTTTTTTATTGGCCTCTTTTATATGACCCAATTTTTTCGGCCTTTTCTCTTGGTAAATTTTTTCAGTCATATCATAGTCTACTTTTCGGTGGCATACTATTACTGGCATATTATAGTTCTACTTCTAGCTAATTTTGACGGACTCTTTTCCAAATATCATAATTCTCTTGGTAAATATTTTTCAGTCATATCATTGTTCTACTTTTAGCTAATTCTAGCTAATTTTGGCAAACTTGAGATTCACATATTCCAAAACCGAAGTGAAACTGTAAATGTTCTGTTTTTACTAGCAAGGATTATATATGCTGTACTTGAGGAAAAATATTATTGGCCTGCTAAATAACATTGCTTTTGTTTTGCTAAATAAATAACCTTGTATGTTAATTAAATTTGATCTATATATATATATGTATGCATATATTACTATGATCATATTTTCTATTGCCTCAATTTTGTGTTTATTTTAAAAACGAATTATAGAAGCTCTACTTTGTAAGGGTACATGTGGAATGTTGTTGGCTAGATACACAGACAGAATAGGATCGATTGAAGGAGCACATGGATACTCAATGAATCTCTCATATCAAAAGAAGTGGATTACAAAAGAACAATTTTTATATAATTTATTTTATAAAATAATTCTCTCTATATGATATATTTATGTAAAATTCATTGACCTCTCTCACATGACGTGCAATTCTTTTATATACCTCCATCGCCTCTGATATAACTTCAAAAACAAACTTTTCTAATGAACTCTACCGTCTGATTAGAGAGTATACGATTTGGCTATGCACATGCACACATGAAGATTTGACATGGGCTTTAAACCAATTCGTGAAATATCAAAGCATGAGAATTGTATAGTGCTCTAGGTTTAGAAGATTAGTCAAATTAGGGTTTATGAATTTTCCATGAGTACTGTTCACAGCACACATTTGCTTATGTACAGTACATTTCTCAATATCAAAATATTCTCGATGTAATATCATAAAATAAAAGAGAAGCTTGCATTTTATGGTTCTGAATCTATAAATGGGATGTTTCCTTCTCAGTAAACACTAACTTCTTTTTATAAGAAAAAACAGAAGGGGACCATTTTCATGTTGCATCTCCTATTACACATAGACTCAGCCCCACTTGCAAATTCACTAACCCCGCTACGACCCACCAGACGTCGCGTTTTAGTAAACGTCATGTTCTACGTACGTACACAGTTACAAAGACACCAATATGTGTATAATATATCGATGGTCCTAGCTAGCTAGCTACACCTAACACCTCTTAGGGTACACATACCGGAGCCATCATCATCAATGTATCATGGACATCGATATATCATGATGATCATCACACATTATTTCTCTCTCTCTCCTTCATTTTATGTAACAGTCGCAGTAATGTGGGTGATACGTTTGTATAAAGCTGGAAAGCAACATTTGGATCCACTCTCTGTTGGTTCAAGCATGCTTCTTCTTTTTATCTCATCCTATATATGTATTCTCTCTTACATTATACAACAATGTATCAAATCGTACAATGCAGCATATTTATTAATTACATATATACATGAACCGACGAAAACCTGTACTAAGCATTTTATTAATTATATATATATATGTGTGTGTGTGTGTTCTTCATGGAAATCCAAAGTTTTTCTAAAGAAATTTGCAAACAATTTAAAGTCAAAAGTTTGTCGCAATCCTTGATTGTTGTGCTAAAAAAAATATTATAGTGAAAAATATGTTGATTTAGCCCTTTTCTATACATGATTTGTAGCAAAATAGTTTACAACATTTTTAACATACATAAAAATAACAATACCCAAATAATATCACAATTTGAAAGACTTTTCACACACTCTTTTTTTACGACGTAAACAATACCCAAATATGCGTGATACTTCTCAAAGACTTTTCACACACTCTTTTTTTACGACGTAACATTACCCAAATAATATCACAATTTGTTTCTAAAAAGTATCCTTGAAATTTTACAATTATTCCATGCAACATAGACGAGCCTTAATAACAAAAAAATTAGGAAGATTTCTTGCTTAATAAAAGTTTAACTTCAAGAAGAAAAAAACTAGATGTCTCAGATCATTTTTTATCTTTAAGAGAAAGAGATGTAATTATTATGATAATTCAACCGCGGCAAAACCTACTAAACCTCAAAATGATTAGGTACCATCGACGATAAATTTGGTAGCTATAAACCATAAAACTGTAAATAGGTTCTATCCAAAAAAATATTTGCGACTGTAATTAGTATAGAATCATCACAAGTGGGCAAATCGATGCAAATCTGTAATTTGATACATATTTAAAATAATATATATAGTAGAAAGTTTTTAATTTCATTTTTAACATTTGCACCCAAAAAAAAGTTTTAAATATCATAATTTAGAGAAAATTAACAAAAAAAAAAGAATACTAATTTGTTGATTTTATTTTTAGTACTTATTATTCAACCAAAAGATCAATTAGGTGCATCCGAATAACGTTGATGGAAAGCTATATATACATATGATTACGGTTCTTAACTTTGGATGCAAAGTTACTGAGGTCGTCACATACACAATCAATCCTCTCGTTTGTTAGCATTTAGAGTATCATCATCTTTTAAAGACTCTTTAGAATATCTAAACAAATATATTATTATTATTTCATCACAATTTCATTATCTAATCAAAGTTTCAGAGAATAAAAAGCTACATACATAATATTTCTTCTGTTTCGTTTTAAATGTCGTTGTAAATTTAAAAATACACGTTTCATTATAAGCGTCATTTTTTTTTAGTATGTATGTTTGATAGTTGTTTCTATTTTTATATTTATCTTTCATCTAAATGGCTAATAAAATTAAATAAAAAAAAATCTATTAAGTAAGGGTATAATAGAAAGGGAAATTGCACCCTACATACATGAGAAAAACATAAATACACTAACTAACCAAAATTCTCTCTCCCCCCCCCCTCCTACTTTCTCTTCCTATCTCTCTCTACTTTTTTTTTTGATATTTGGCAAATAAACCCTAGTAGAAATTGCATAATTTTTAAATATGCGCGAAGAGACCTTAAACAATATATGAAATGAAACGGAGAGAGTGACACAAATGTACAATAGATTTCCCATTTTTGATGGGTCTCTCAAATGAAAAATCTATGTGACATCTTTCATTATTTTTTATCATTTTCTAACTTTTCATTTTGAAAATAGTTAGATACCTTTGAAAAACCCTTAATGAGAATGTCATAACATGGCTTTTTACGAGAGAAAAGAATAATATATAGTATCTTTGTACTCAACAGATGATCCAAACCAACAAAATAAGTTCAAGCATCGCACTCACATATGTGTCAATGTGTGTGATCATTTATCAAGTATTTCTCAACTGCATACGTATACATCAATTAAAGTTGTTGCATAAGCAGATAAGCATCCTCGTGGGTCATGAGTCATGTCAAAGCATGTATGACAAATTCGGTATATGCCTGATCTTCCAATATCAAACAAGATGAGGAATATATGTACTATTTTTTATTAAATTTATAATTAGAACCAGACGAGAAATTCTTTATATTGTATATATATAACAAAACGTCATACTTCTAGATATATTTGATAATTAGGTGGTTGAATGGAAATCGATGACTATCACTCTTTTAATTATAAACATATATCAATTATTAAAGGTTTTATATTTACTTGCTGAGCGTGACACATAACTAAACTGGAAATTTTACTTCAGCAGCAGCTAAGCTGATACGATTACATTTATTTATCATTTTATTTTGCAATTAGTATTGTTGACTTATTGATACCAAACTAAAAACCTTAAAAGGGAACAATGGAAAAGAAAACTTCTAAACCAATCAGAAAAATTTGCCTTATTATCTCTCTACCAAATGGCAACGAGTCGTTATCAAAGATTGTCCATATCAATAAATTTCAATATCTTGCAATATCGCGTAGCTGTCACAGAGCCAACAGCCTGCTCAGAACCTATCGAATTCTGGGTAATTTTTGCATAGAAATGGTATCATCCCATTGTTAGTGATAAGGAATCTTTTTTAGGAAACTTGTTCTTTTATGAGCAAATTAGCTCAATACACTTAAAAGAGTGGGATACCATTGAATTGGGGGAAAATAGTAGTGATGGGGGGAAAAAAATTGAAGGGAAATAGGGTATGGAATGCAAATAGGTGGGAAGTTGTGTGTAGGGAGTACAAATACTCTTCTTTTATTCAGTTCACTTTCTATATACTTTCACAGCAATAAATAATTAAATAACGTCAGTTTCGCATCTTTTATTTATTACATCTTCTATATGTTAAAAAGCAAGTTGCTGTAACATCTATAGCTATTAATTTCAATACCAGGGGTGTTGGCATAGTAGTAGATTACAAGAGCCAATTGTTGTAACGCATGTGCAGTTCGTAACTCAGCATGGTTTCTGTATGTGCATTGTATATTGTTTACTTTTCATAAGCTAAAGTATTTTGTGACACAAACTGGCACTTGAGTCAATAAGTATATCTAGTAATATATTTGTGCACTTACGATAGATCATGAGAATATTATACATGAGCTCAAATTAGGTCTCACATGTATTGGTAATAATTACTTTCAAATATTTACCATCATTAGTTTCTTCTTAAGAAATACTATAGCTTATAAACATATTTTAAATTTATCACGCATAAAAGCAAGTTTATTACTTTTCAAAGAACTTTAAATCACTTGTAAATAGTTGTCACTACTTCTGTTATACTTTCTTTGGAAAAAAACATTTAGTCGTATTTGAAAATAAAACATAAGAAGTGGTATTTATGAATTTTTTTTCTTGGAATTAGAAAAATAATTTTGAATTCTTGCTCCAAAATTTGTAAGTTAAGTATACAATGGCATTACCAAAGATTACAATGAAATGAGAGAGGTATAAAGTAGCAACCATGCACGATAAGCTTATAGAAGCCAAAAATGTATAATGCTTCACATATTATAGTCTAAGAGTTGCCGTAGGTTATACTTTATGCATGTGTTAGCTTCACTTTTTCATGGCTTATGTCTTAATTATTTCTTAATTATATTGAAGATGAATCATAACGATGAGTGTCCCCCGCGTTGGAATATTTTGAAAACTATATAAACCTCATGATGAGTCAAATTAATATTTTGAAAAAGCCAAGAAGAATTTTTATCTTTCTCTCCGGCGTTGAAAATATACTCGGCAGTTGTGAACATATTTTTTTCTTGTTAAATGGTTAATATCATAAAATGAAAAGTTTAAGGTATACAAGATAGCCTATTTTTGTGTTTTTTTTTTGCTAAGTATTTGAATTTCATTAGAAAATGAGAGAGTTTGTGGTTACAAAAAGGTTAAGCAGGCTAGGCCAAAAAAAAAAAGAAAAACAGAGAATGACTACAAAGAGCTACTAGAGCTAAATATCTGAGAACGATTACTCATATTTCAGCCACGGACTCATAAGAGTACGGAATTTCTTTCAATCCCTTCGTGCTGTGATGATGTTGCGGACGAGTCTGACGATCTTCTTGAAAGTGCTAGCGACAGGAGTTGAGACAGAGTTATGTAATCTGTTGTTGCGCTCCCACCAAAGAGAGTACACGGTTGCTTGGGCAGCGACGCGGCGGAGAGATGTCGGGCATATAGTGTCCTTTAAACCCATCCAATCCATAAAAGCAGTCCAAGTATGAAACCTAACTGGTCTGTAGCCTAATCGTTTTAGGACCAGCAGCCAAATGCTTTCACTGAAGGCACAACGCAAGAATAGGTGATCTCTTGAAGAAAAGAAATAAAAAAAACAAGGAAAACACTAACGAAGATTTACGTTTTGATTCATCGAATCCAAAGTGACATAAGAGGAGCGAAGTTCTGAACATATTATTACCAAGATGCTTAGTAAAATTAATGCATTCGAACCCATATTGTTCAAACTAATTAAAATGGAAAGTACGAACGGATCGATGTATCTCATGCGGTACAAACCGTCTAGCTAGTCTTCTCACAATCACATAATGTAAATTTTAAATCGAATGAGTGATTAATCGGTAACCCTTTTTCATTAGCATCTGGATATCCAATTGTACATTAAGGGCCTGACTGGTTTAACCGCAGCGGTTGCGGTTGCGGGAGTTTGCGGATGCGGGTGGTTGCGGTTTCTAGCGGTTTTAAGAGATTTGTACGACTGGTTCTGCGGTTAAAAATTGGTGCGTTTGCGGGATACTTATGACTGGTTAACTACCAAGTGCAACAGCGGTTAAATAATAAATTAACAATATTTACATTTTATACAATTATAAAAATATCAAAAATAATAATATTATAATAAATATAAAATTTATATTTAGAAAGTTATAGTTTAATTTTTTTTAAAATATAGAAAATATTTTTATTTTAAAGTTTTATAATATTAATTAAAATTTAATAGATATATTTTAGCATTTTTATAATTCTAATTTAATTTTTTTATTGAATATTTTTATTTTTGTATTTATATTGTTTTGGAAAAAAAGAAATTTTTTTTATCCTCCCGCAACCGCCCGCAACCGCAAACGCTAGCTGGAACCAGCTTTTGAATTTATGAGGTTCGGAGCGATTTGAAGCGGTTTGGAACGGTTTGGAACGGTTTGAGCGATTGTTGCAAAACGCCAACAACTGCTACCAACCGCAAAAGCTGCGTTTGCGAGTGGTAGCGGGAAAACCAGTCATGCCCTAAGGGCCTGACTGGTTCAAACGCAGCGGTTGCGGTTGCGGCTGCGGGCGTTTGCGGATGTGGGTGGTTGCGGTTTCTAGCGGTTTTAAGAGATTTGTACGACTGGTTCTGCGGTTAAAAATTGGTGCGTTTGCGGGATAATTATGACTGGTTAACTACCAAATACAGCAGCGGTTAAATAATAAATTAACAATATTTACATTTTATATAATTATAAAAATATCAAAAATCATAATATTATAATAAATATGTAAATTATATTTTCAAAGTTATAGTTTTAAATTTTTAAAATTATAGAAAATATTTTTATTTTAAAATTTTATAATATTAATTAAAATATAATAGATATATTTTAGTATTTTTATAATTCCATTTTAAAAAATTTATTGAATATTTTTATTTTTGTATTTATATGATTTTTAAAGAAAAAGAAAAAAAAATTATCCTCCCGCAACCGCCCGCAACCGCAAACGCTAGCTGGAACCAGCTTTTGATTTTAAGAGGTTCGGAGCGGTTTGAAGCGATTTGTAACAGTTTGGATGATTGTTTCGAAACGCTGTCAATCGCTACCAACCGCAAAAGCTGCGTTTGCGGGTGGTAGCGGGGAAACCAATCAAGCTCTAAGTCCTTATAGATTATAGCGACATAAAATTTTAAACCTCTAATTAGTAAGTCAAAGCGGTAGAAATTTCACGGAGCATCAAATGAACAAGCATTTTGTATAAATTAATCTTATTTCAAATAATAAAAAGTATTGATTAGAACACTATTACTTCTTTTATACCTATCTCAATAGAATAGTAGTATTGCTTACTCGAATTAACGGCTAAAGATAAAATAAAGAAAGAGAAAAAGGGGTCCCCATCAAAATATGTAGAAGTAATTAATAGAGTTACAGAAGAAGCAAGTAAATACATCACACCAAGCTAATCTGTCTCTGTAAGAGAGAAGAAGTGCATGAGGCTCGGAGAATCGGCGTGACATTATTCAATTTTATTCACGGTTCTACTTTGGACCACTTCTCTTTAACGCCTTTTGTTTGTCACTCATTTTCACTTTCGACCCACATACTTTTATTTAGTTGTAAAACTGACCCCACTAAAACATATTCCATCTTTTATAGCCACCCAACCCTCCTTCACGTTCTCCTCTCTCCTCTATATAAACCGTCTTCTTCTTCTTCATTGATAAGACCAATTACATGCGAAAACCCTAGCTATTACAAAAAAAAAAATTATTTTGTGCCTTTAATTTCTCTCTTTTTTCTTGTTCTGATACGGTGAAGTGAACGGTGTACAGGCATCTGATGAAGCTGCCAGCATGATCTAATTAACTTTCTTTCTCTGTTGATTTTATGACAATGGAAAAGAGATGAGTGTCGATTAGATCATGTTCGCAGTTTCACCCATTGACTGTCGCACCCTTAAACCCTAATTTTTCATCTTTGATCCCATCTCAAATTTCACAGTAGGATTTGATTTTCAAATGACATGTGTTACTCTTTTATCTTATTTTGTCATTTTAGTTCTACTTTTGTGTGTGTGTTTTAATTTGTTCATATTGATTCAGAGATTCCTGTAAAATTTGTAGGGCTAAAAAATTGCATGCTACAGAAAACTCTAATTAGCCCAACTCATATCAAATTGATTTGAAAATCTCTATTTTTATGGCGGGATCTCAAGAGAGACTTCTAACTTCTTCTTTTCTCTATGACTGTTCTAAGAAAACACTTTCTGGTTTATTTATTATATTTTGGAGATCTCAAGGAGATTTTCTGGTTTATTTATTTTAGGGTTTCTGGGAAGTTCAAAATTAAGCTACACAAATTTATAGATATATGAATCTCTTCGGGAATAGCCGAAAAAAATCTCTCCGGAAATCTATATAACTTCGGATGTATGAAGTTAGTCGCTTCCTAAAGATAAATCGAATTGGATCCAGTTGTGTATTAGATCAACCAAAAGTATGCAAAGTAAATATAAAAACAATAACTGGCTGATAAACATTGAAGTTCAGTGGTTTATACTGCTGAGAAAAAGTAAGCTTAGGCTTTGGTGTTTTAGCTTTTGCTTAAAAATGGATCTATTTTGATGGGATTTGAATGCCTCATGGATCCAAGATTTTTGTTTAGAAAACTTCATTTTAGACATGGTGAGTAATGAGAGAAATTAAAGAGTGGTTCAAATTAAACTTCAACGAAAACAGTGAACAATAAATTATACACTAACGAAACGTATGCCTGTTTTACTGTTTCGTTGCTGGATACGGGTGGCAAATGGTACCCTTCCATGTAAAAAACCTACCAATAAACTACTCACTAATAATTGTTTCAAGTTTAGAATAGCTACATTTCAATTGTAAATCAAAGCTATACACCGATATATGCGAATTATATGATTTGTATTTAATGATCGAAACAGTTTTGACTTCATACGCCTTAATAATAAACATCTAGAGTTTAGTAAGGTCAAAAGAATCATAAGATCATCAATACATATCATCATCCATCGTCATAAAATATAGGGTACGTCTATTTTAGGGATGATATGATTCAGTTCATGGGTTTTGAAACTTCGGCTTTTCTATTTGTATGGGAAAGCTCCACCGAATGTACATTTTTCGTTTTGTTAAAATATAAATGAGATTCCAAGTTGCTTTCGTCTCTTTCAAACTTTCCTTTAATGGTTGTAGTTCGTCGGTTACAATCAATTTCGTCCTTATGTAAATAATTGCATTTGAAGATATATTTACACCAAAATGTATCAATCTATTCCGTATCACATTCAATTTTCTCCAACCGTTACTTTTCCTTATGCAGGAAGACAAGCCAATTATCTGACATATAAATCATTAAATGCAATTGTTTTACAAAATGTGTGATTATGTAACCTAATAATTTATGTGTAAAAAATTTTTTTTTATATGGATTGTTTTCTATGGATTATGTGGTATATATGAAAGAATAGAAATGACAAAATTGATATTAATAAGAATGAGAATCCTCAAGAAATTATGCGCAAAGCAGAAATAGAAAGAACACTTTGAGCTGATCGCGCAACTTTTGGTACAAGAATATTATGGGTATTTTCAGCCAGATGTTAACTGGCAGACAATGGGATCTCTAAGAGTCTGCTATGTTGATGGGGCATGGAGGGAACAAGATATTTTTGCCGGACAGGGTTGGTACTGCCGGAAAATGGATTCGGAGGACGTAATGATGGGGGCAATGAATATTCAACGAAGCCTATCATCTTTGCATGTTGAATGTGAAGGCCTGATTTGGGCAATGGAGTGTATGAAGACCATGCAGTTTTCAGATGTAGTATTTATGACGGATTATTCTCAACTGATGAAGATGGTGTCCTCACCTGAAAAATGACCAGCATTTGCTACAAATATGAAGGAATTCTGCCGCAGTAAGACTTTCTTCCTTAACTTCAAGATCAGACATATTCCAAGTGCACAAAACACAATGGTGGACAAGCTTGCACGTGATGCGAGGAGTTCGCCTTCAGCTATGTTATATATCGATTTACTATCCCCGGTTTGGCTATCTGAACCGGTGGTTTCATAGGCTAATAGCCTCTTATGTTGTCAAAAAAAAAATGTAACCTAATAATTTATGTTAGTGACAATTGTCACCATCCACTACATAAGTATATTGTATATCGGCCAAAAAGAAGGATAAAAATTTGATTCCTTTTGAAAAACCTCTTACGCGGTTTCTTTACGATACACTAACTCTTGGCATGGCAGGCTAATATCTATAGTTTGTGGATTGAGCTGAACAATCTTCTGATTCTTCTCAATGGAAGCAACTTTAGCCTACTCACTCTTCTTCTCAATATGAAAGATTCGATGTTACATATTGATATTTATACTATGTTCATATGAACAAAGAATACATTAGAACGTTTAGAAAACGATCACATTTAACACTAATCTTAAAACATCAGAAAAATATAATTGAAAAAAAAAGATTTCACGCATAACCCCAATAAAAAAATCAGCCATGAAATATAAAAGAGTGATTTGAATTACCTGAGATTTATTATCATTGGTTTCATTGTAACAACATAAATAATTTACGGTTTCCTTCTCTAAGCTTTGAGTCAGAAAAAAGGTAATTCTAACAAAAATATTTAAACATATAAACAATCCCCAAAAGATAACAAATTATATAATTGATAGGACAACGTTAATGAGTTTCAAAGTTTTTAAAAAGCTTTGAGATTACCTTTGGCTCAGAATAAATAAATTACACTTGATTAGCATACACATCTTATATTATATTCTCGATAAGTGATTTAACTTTATAAAAAAAAAAATTACCTTTTTCGAAAGGGATGATCAGTTCCTGGGTAAACAGAGTCGTCTCTTTTTGTTAGTTGAATCACTACTGATGCAAAAATATAGATAGAGATACAACATGGAGAGGAAGATAACAAAAATAAACAGAGAAGAAGAATCCTCCATAAAATTACTAGTAATGGTGTTTCCGCTACTTATTGATTATAATACACCTGCGCAAGATCACAAAAGTATAATTTAAATTAGAACGATCAAAAACATATGAAAACTTAAAAGATAGATGCGTGAAACTAATGAGGGTGGCGTGACATTTATATAGCAAATTAGTTTAAGTTTTTAAATGACCTAGTTATCAAGAGAAGTTATGAGATAGAATATCCTCTAATAAATTTTAATTCAGCTATGAGATAGAATATCTTCTAATAAATTTTTTAAGATATTCTGGTTATAATATATACATAATTTTGGTAACTCAAATCTTGCTATATATATATATATTTAAATATTAAATGCATGATATAGGAAAGAAGATTTCTCGTCAGTTAATTGCAACTCGTTTTTGATAAAACAAATTCCACTATAAGGATTTAAATAATAGATAATAAGGAAAGAATAAGGAATTTTAACGTTAAAACCCTTCAACTAAGTTTGTTTTGGGTAAAAACCCTCAAACTAAGTATTTAACGAAAAACCCCATAAACTAACTTTATTTAATGAATTAAACTCTAACAAGTCATAATTATTATTACTACCAGTAAATCTTTAGTTTAGGGGTTTCTACACTAAGTAAACATAGTTGAGGAATTTTACCATTAAAAATGAAAAAAAAATCAAAATATTGTAATAGGAGGATAAATTTTCAAAATTCGTTTTATAAATTAATGTATAAGCTTCTATAAATGACTTAGAACCTCTTATAATAATTTAAAACGTTTGATTTTTATAAATGTATTTATAATTTTATAAATGATTTATAAAACATGCACTGAATTATTAGACATTAATCGTTATTATGATACTTTATATACAAATATAATTCTTTCTATACGAATATAAAATCATTATATCAATTCAAATAAACACTTTTGTTTATTATTTTATGTAATTTATAAATATATAAAAAAAATTGATCGCATTATTACTCTTTCATAGTTTCAACAATTAGTTACCATAAATAATTATTTACAATATTATGTAGATTATTTGGAAATTGGTAATTGAATTATCCTTTCCTTTTAGATATAATTATAATAAATAAAATTAAAAATCATCGGTCAATCAAATTATAACAATTTGAAGAGTTCATATATGATCAACACGTAATAAAAAATCACTTATGTGACTTCTCAATCAATATATAGTCGGAGTTTTATTTTTATAAATAATTTATAACACTATATAAATAATTTTAAAATTCTGATAAATTTATTCTGTAAGCAACGATAAATCATTTAAAAATCATATTAATAAACATGTTTGGATTTTGTAATATTTAAAATAGTTATTATATAATTATATTCGAATACAATTCGTCAAGTAGAGTATAAAACTATTATAATTATTTTATATAAAAATTCGTTCATTATATTTTATAGTTTATAAATATTAAAAGTAATAAATATAACATTATTAATCTTTCTATAATTTTGAGAATTAGTTGCCATAAATTGTTATTTGTAATATTTTTTAGATTATATGGCAAGTGATGTTAAATGTTTTTAGACTTACCTTAAATTTTTAGATCCAATTTAAATAAATAAAAATTTAAAACAATCGACCAATCAAATTATAACAATTTTTTTGAAATTTCACCTATGAGCGACACGTCACGAGATATCACTAAAGTGACTTCTCTTTTAATATATAGAGGGATCCTTAATATGTATTGTGTATTTTTAATAATACTTTAAAAATATTGTGTATTTTAAATAAATTTTTTAATGAACTTAACATCCAGAACAAAGAATCAATCCAACTTTGAACGAAGAACCCCGGTTATTACATAATTATTAATAACTAGATTTTTTAACCGCGCTACGCGCGGATAAGATATTATATGTATTTTTCAATTCTAAAAAAAATAATGTATAATATTGTATTACATATTTAAACAATATAAAATAAGACTACATAACATAAATATATTTTTAAAATTTTCTTTGTTGAAATCATTATGTTGTTTGATTGTTATACTTGATTCACATGTTTGCATAGTTATTTGTGATAAATGAATAACTATATTTTTATTATCAGTAAATAATATATTTTTATTATATAATATAAAAAAATAAAATTATTTACTTTTAAGACAAACTTGTCTTATGTTGGGGACTCGGTTATATACATCATATTCGAATGAGTCATTTTTACAGTTATTAATCTTCTTAACCGTCAAGAAACAAATCTGAATATCAAAACAATATCTCATACAATCTCTTTGTGGAATAACTGCTCTGGAAAAATTGAATTTAGGCATCAAAAAGGACTGGAAATGGATGTGCAGATGTGTTATCTAAGTCATCTTTACAAAATACTATCCATAGTTCATATATCATTTATGTCCATCCTATTTTTTTTGTCCAACCTTTCTTAAACATCTTGAAATAACTGATGTTAATTAATAATAAACTTTTGGCTGGAAAAAAAAATCAAATTTGTCTAATTATCGCTTAATTTGTCTAACTGATATATATGTATTTCTCAATTCTAAAAAATATTGTATAATATTGTATTACATTATATAAAGAATATTAAATAAGACTACTTAACATAAATATATTTTTTAAATTTTCTTTGTGAAAATCATTATGTTGTTTGATTGTTGTACTTGATTCACATATTTGCATAGATATTTGTGATAGATGAAAAACTATATTTTTATTATCAGTAAATAATATATATTTATTATATAATATAAGAAAAATGAAATTATTTACTTTTTAAACAAAGTTCTCTCATGTTGGGGATTCAGTTATAGACATATAGTATTCGAAGGAGACATTTTTACAGTTATCAATCTTTTTAACAGTCAAGAAACAAATCTGAATATCAAAACAATATCTCATACGATCTCTTTGTGGAATAACTGTTCTGAAAAAATTGAATTTAGGCATCAAAAAAGACTAGAATTGATGTGCAGATGTGTTATCTAAGTCAGCTTTACAAAGTACTACTATTCATAGTTCATATATCATTTAAGTCCATTATTTCTTAAACATCTTGAAATAACTGATGCTAATTAATAATAAACTTTTGGTTGGCAAAAAAAATCAAATTTGTGTAATTATCGCTTAAATATTTTATTAATATTGCCTAAGAAGCTTTCAATTGATATCATAGTTTAATTTTTATTAGGTTTTTGTTAATTTTAGAGTTTTTTGTATTTAAGATTTTTTCCATATTAAGCTTATATTTCTTTCACATAATATATGTATGTCATAAAAATTACCATCAAATCAGTTTTACTTATTTATTATTTTGTTTTTAATGAAAATACATTTTTTAAATAATTTAATTTAAAATAAAATTATATATTAATTTGTTGTATTCTAACAATTTGATTTATTTAATTAATTTGCTTTGGTGGATAACTTAAAAAGTTTTCATATAAATCGGGAAAAGCAAGCTTATGTTGTTATATTATATTTATTTGTGTATATGGAATCTATATATAATGCTAGTGTAATAAAGAAAGAACATTATTTTTTTTGTAACTTCAAAAAGATACATTATTACAATTTGAAGTTAATCAAAATTGAATATAATGGTAATTAAATAAATCTAATTGTTTTTTTTATCTTGTTTAGTTGGATTCTCTTGAAAAGAAATCGATAGGTTAAACAAATGTTTCAAAATTTGTTGTGTTATTGTTTTGTCTATAAATTACAAAATTTATTGAATTGATATATTTAATTATTACACCCTTAAATAATATTTTATTAAGACATTAGAGAACTATGTTTTGAGTTATTTTGTCAAAATTGTACAAAAATCTATGCTTTTTCATATTTGTCACGAAAATTTATATGTTAAACTTACTTTTACAAAATTCTTAACTTTGTCACGAAAACAAAATTCTATGTTTTTTCATATTTGTCAATGTTCTCACACTTTCAAAGAATATATTAGCTTAGTCACTTACTTATTTTTTTTACAAAACAAAGTGTCGGAGTCTTGAAAGTTGAATCCATATTATTGTAAATGTACATAAGAGTTTGTGCTTACATATTTAGTGATTCTTGTATATGTGTCCAAGAGATTATCAATGACTTAGTGGTATATGTCATATATTTATGTCATACAAACCCGGGTTCGATCCTTTCATTTGCATTGTTTTTTCATTTTTTACGAAAAAATAAATGAGATGACGTGGCAATTTCGGACTCTCTGATTGGACGATTTTTTGTGCCTACGTGGACACTCTAAGAGGAGCTTATATCCCCCTTTTAGTATAGTATAGATTTATAGTAAGAGTTATTACCACTTTTGGGCCTCAACTTTTCTCTTAAATATTCGGGCTTAGTTAAAGCATGTTTAATGGGGTTTTTAGAGTAGGGCTTTTAACGGAATATAAAAACCCCTTTATTAACTTTTAATTATAAAAGCTAAGAATCGGTTCTTAAATATCTTATTTAAGAACCGATTTTTAGTTTTTTTAGTTAAAAGTTAAGAGACGGGTTTTTATATTTCACTAATAATCTCACCTTAGGAACCCATTAAACATGCTCTTACATATGTTATAAAATTAGGTTAGAAAAAACCTTTACCTAAATTTAATGGGTTTTATAACCCCTAATCTTATGAATATGTGGAATCAACACAATAATAACACAAGGTTCACTCCAGGGAATGACACATCAGACTTTTAGAAGACTATGAGACTGACTTGTCAATAAATGAAAAAAAAAGTAGAAAACCAATCAAAACATTTCGTTTCTACACATCATTTTTAGTAAACTACACATAAGCATACACATTTGTTAAATAAGCGACCCATAGCTCCATCGTAGCCAAGTAGATTCTTCATGCAATATTTTGGGTTTAGCCGTAGATCTCGATTTCTCAATGTCACACATACATGAAATATATACAATAAAGAGAAAATTATATTTAGGGTTTATAACTATTACTTGCAGCACAAGTAACTGGATAAAGAGCACTTCACCTCACGACAAGGCTCACGGTTGATGATGGTGGCTCCGTCGGAAAGGTTGTGGCTGATGACATGGCTGTGAGCTTCGGTTGTGCTTAACTCACGATGGTGAAGAGCAATGACAGATCGCATCTCTTTGGACAGCACCTTCCTCTTGTCACACGACTGAACAACACGACGACAAGAGTAGCGATAGAATCATGGACTCGGCAGTGACAGTGCAGCTTTCCGGTGGACTGTGATAACTCCGACTCGAGCGATTGTAGTGAGAAGAGCGGTTGATGATTGAGACAAAGAGATGGTGACGATCGCAACACTCCTCTCCATATCGGTACAGTTACAACGTCAAATAAAAAGAAGAACATAAGTAAAAAGAAGTATAGAAGAGAAGGAATAAAAGAGAGGTATACAATTGGAGAGATCGGAGAAGAAGAGGGGATGGGAAAGGCGGCGCATGTTTTAGAGAAAGAGGTACTTACGTCAATATAAATACCTACACGGCCTGAGAAGGATTAAATAATTGGCTTGGTTTCTAAAATTAATTAATTGAATCAAACAAACCAGATTTAGAAAGGAAACACTGGGTCAGGTCGTTACAATTTTGATTCGTCCCAATCAAAAGTCTGATCGCCGATGTCCACATGAGACAGATTAAAGACTATCTAAAGATGTTAATAACTTCAAATGTAAACATCTTGGTACTAAAAAAATCTTCGAATGTTAATAACTTTAAATTTAAATAAATAAAAAATATCAAACTGAAAATATTTTAATAAAAAAAATTGAAACAATTCCGCAGCGTAGCGCGGCTGTTACCTAGTACACGCTAACAACGCACCTCAACAAACAGAGTAGAACGAATGTTTTTTTTGTATTCTAGGGAACGTTCCCAATTTCTGCTTTCTTTTTCGCGAAGAGGAGAAACAACAATGAAGTAAGTCAATTTTTATCTGAGATTTGTTGCAACTTTCGATATAACATGTACACCAACAAAAAAAAGCTTCTATTGCTGACGAGACAACTTTCATAGATTTTGAGATGCAGCTGAATATGCAGCCAAAGCTTTAGAGATCGAGCCACATAATACTGAAATTAAAATTTTAAAGAAAAATATTGAATTGGTTCAAAGGGCTCTGTCTTCCAGCAAGGTAAAATATAGATAGTGTGACTAATTAGTTTTGGTTTTTCTTCCACTTGTTCTTAAGCTTTTTTCATGTGAACTGTAGCTGGAAAAATGGGCTGAAGCAGTAAGAGATTATGAGATCTTACATCAGGCAATGCCATACGATAAAGTCATTGCTAAATCTTTGTCTCAAGCTCAAGTTGCACTGAAGCAATCTCGCGGCGGAGTAGTTCTAAACATGGAATCTGGAGGTGATGTTAAGGAGATTTCTAGTCTTGAATAGTTAAAAGCTGTATTGGCTCGTCCAGACAAATTTGTCAAGATTATCTACGTTTAGAGCCAGATAATTTTCTTATTATGTATACTTTAATCGTAGAAAATTATTGGTTTTTATTTTTATTCTTATTATTTTTTTGCTAATGTAAAAGTACAAATTGTTTAGCAGGCTAGACTAAGCCTTCTATTCTTTTTCTTACTTTTGATCTTATTTTTAAACGAGGTTTTACAAAAACAATTTCTTAAGGATTATTTTTTAGGAGGCCAGATTTGAGCAAAGCTTAATTGAAACAAAACATAGCCTTTTCTTAAATCCTAGTTATTGAGTAGGGATCCGAGTGACGTTCATCCACCAAGCTATTACTTCAGATTCATCTTGCGTGTGATTCAGACTGAATTGAATTTGAGCAGCTGCTAATTTTCTTATGAATCTTCTGATTCTTCTCAATGGAAGCAACTTTAGATCATCAGCCTACTCACTCTTCTCTCACATGGATGTTGTAGTGAGAAGCAATCGAGTTTATCCCTCCTGCGTTCTCATTTGACTCGATTTCCTCTATCGAAGACACTTGGTGCATAGTAGATGCTCTTACCAGTCCCTCTAATGGATGGGATGATCCACTGTTTTTCTCAGGTTAAGCGAAATAATTTTTTAAAAAAGGAATTCATAATGTATATTGTTTATTTTTAATAAAAAAATTAACATGGATGCAAAGTCACCGGTGTGGTATATGGAGTAGATGTTTGATGTCAAGAAAAATAAAAATTTAACATCCAGGACCGAATAAGCAAACCGGTTTTGAATAAAGAACCCGGTTATTACATAATTTATAATAAGAGTAACATTTGGGCCTCAACTTTTCTCTTTAATGCTTGGGCTTAATTACATTATGTCATCAAATTAGGTTTAAGAAAAACCTTGACTTAAATTTTGTGGGTTATAAAACCCTAACCTTATGAATATGTGGAATACACGTAGTTCTAAATACACGCTAACAACGCACCCCAAGAAACAGACGAAGGGTCTTGTGTATTCTAGGGAAAGTTCCCATATTCTGCTTTCTTATTCGCGAAGAGGAGAAACTACAATGAAGTAAGTCAATTTTTATCTGAGATTTGTTGCAACTTTCGATATAACATGTACACCAACAAAAAAAGCTTCTATTGCTTATATAACCTAGCTAAACTCAATTTATGTGCTGACGAGACAACTTTCATAGATTTTGAGTTTGTTGAACAAACTAGTCTCGTAATGTTTTTCATTGCCGTAACTCTTTCTCTCTAGACCAAACGTAACAACTAAGTTTTCTTACCCTAAGGAAAAGTTTGGGATTCATGAGATCATTATCAGCAATCTTTCTTTTTGTAATCTTTCAGAGAGGTAATGTTGAAGCCCAACGAACTCGTACCCGAGATTGACAATGTTCCCGATAATACTCAAGACTCACTGAGTACGGAAGATAATAAGAATCATGATCTTGATCAAGAAAAACTCCTTTCCAGTGCACCAAATAGCTGTACCCATTGCAGCCATTTTGGTTGGTTACGTAGGATCTTCTCTCCTTCGAAGGCAACGTCTTCGCCTGCTCCTATTCCAGATCCAAAAATAATCAACTCTAGTGGGGAAAGAATGTTCAAGACATGGCGCGAGGCTTTGGAGCTCTATGATCGAGCAATAGAGCTCTCACCGAAGAATGTAACTTATCTCAGCAATCGAGCAGCTGCATTGTCGGGATTGGGGCGTATGGGGATGCTCTGAACCAGTGGGAAGAGGCCATAAAGCTGGATCCACAATCTGCAAAGGCTCGTCACGGTTTAGGCATGACTCTTCTTAGGTAAACTGATTTGCCTCTACATTTTTTATTTTCTGAAATAGATATTATATCTAATCATTTGTCTTTGATTCCGTTGCAGGTTAGGTCACGTCGATGAAGCGATGAAGCTTGTGGAGGAAGCATCATATAATAAATACGACTTGGAGTGGGTTAAACGAGTAAAAAGTAACTTGAACAATTGTATTTTTGCAAGAAGACGCTGTGAATGGAATAATGTTCTGAAGGAAATAAGTGCCCCGTTGATTCCAGAACCTCATGCGTGTCCTGAGGTAATTTTCACCAATAGTAAATAATATTTAAGTGAGAGACGACTCATGCGGATGAGAATGAAACACATTGTTTTGCTTATCTCAGCTAGATATGTGTAGAGTTGAAGCACTAGTAAAACTCAACCGGCTTGGTGAGGCTCATGCAGCACTAGTAGAAGCTGTCCCCAAATTAGAACCAATAGCAACCTCTTTCTCACTGCCGCAGAGTCGGTTTTTCGATATGATATGTAGAGCCTACATATTTTTTGTCAAATCACAAATAAATTTGGCACTAGAAAGGTGAGATTCATTATTGGACTTATTGATTGGTTACTTGTTTATTGTTATGTTGGATAAAAATAGTAAAGATGCTCATACAAAGAATTTTTACAGGTACAAAGATGCAGCTGAAGATGCAGCTAAAGCTTTAGAGATTGAGCCACATAACACTGAAGTTAAAATTCTCAAGAAAAATGTTGAATTGATTCAAAGGGCTCTGTCATCCAGCAAGGTGAAATATAGATATAGTGTGACTAATTAGTTTTGTTTTTTCCTTCCAATTGTTCTTACGCTTTTCCATGTGAAACTATAGCTGGAAAAATGGTCTGAAGCAGTGAGAGATTTTGAGATCGTACATCAGGCACTGCCATACGATAAAGTCATTGCTAAATATTTGTCTCAAGCTCAAGTTGCACTGAAGCAATCTCGCAGCGAAGTAGTTCTAAACATGGAATCTGGAGGTGATCTTAAGGAGATTTCTAGTCTTGAAGAATTTGTCCCGATAAGTCTGTCAAGATTATCTATTTTTAGAGTCAGAGAATTTTTTTTATTTAAGTATACTTAAACAGTAGAAAATTATTATGTTCTGCTAAATGTAAAAAAATTGTTTAGCGGGCTAGACTAAGCTTTTTATTTCCATTCTTTATTTTGTTCTTATTTTTACACGAGATTTTAAAGAAGACCAAAACTTAGGTTCACCCTCTAAATTCAATTCATCTTTTATTACCAATCAAAATGTCAGCTAGATTAATAATAAAATAGATTAGATTATATTAAAAAATCTTAAATAATTGAAAAGAAAATAATAACGCCAATTTTGATGACGCTGACGCCACTGACTAAACCCTAAATCATAAATTCTAAACTCTAAACCATAAATCTAAACCCTATAACTTAAATTCTAAACCCAAACCCTATTATACCTTAAACCCAAATCCTAAACACTAAACCCAAACTGTAAACCCTAAACCAAAACCCTAAAACCTAAATTCAAACCCTAGATCCTAAACTCAAACATAGACTCCAAAGTCAAACCTTAAACCCTAAAAGAACAACATCACCATTAACTTAAATCTTTAGGGTATAGGATTTGGGTTTAGGGTTTACGATTTGAGTTTAGGATCTAGAGATTGGATTTGGGTATATGGTTTGAGTTTAGAGTCTAGGGTTTGGGTTAAAGATTTAGAGTCTTGGATTTGGGTTTAGGATTTGGATTTTGGGTTTACGGTTTGGGTTTAGGATCTAGGATTTGGGTTTAGAATTTGGATTTACAATTTAGTTAGTGGCGTTAGCGTTATTAAAATTGGCGTCATTATTTTTTTTCAATTATTTCAGATTTATTTTAAAAAGATTATTCTATTTTATTATTAATCTAGATGACATTTTAATTGGTAATAAGAGGATGGGTAAATTTAAACGTTCACCCTTGAACCTAAGTTTTTTTATTTACAAAAACTATTTCTTAAGGATTATTGTTTAGGAGGTTGAGCAAAGCTTATTAAAACAAAACATAGCATTTTCGTAAATCCTAGTTATTGAGTAGGGATCTGAGTGCCGTTCATCCACCAACCAAATATTTCAGCTTCATCTTAAGCGAGTAACGCATAATGAACTGAAGTTGAACGAATGCAAAATTTCTTACGATTGTGGTTGCTAAGATTTAGGGACATTGGCGAATGTCCAGGTTCTTCTTGTTAGAGGATGGATGTATGGAATCTGAAATTTGAAGTGATTTGATTTTGGTGAGTTTTATATGATTTTAAGTGAATATTATAATTTGATGTGATTTTTGTTAAACAATTTTACTCTCATCTAAAATCATGGAATTTAGATATTTATTTTTATAACTAAGAAACATCTCTCAAACACTCTAAAAAATGACTTTTTGACGTAAAAAAAACATTCTAAAAAAATTAAAGCGTTCAAAAATCTCCAATTTAAATTTTGTTCAATAACAGTGGATAGAATGTTTTTAAAATCCTCGTTTAAATAACAGTGAATTTGTCATTTTAATACAAATCATCTGAAACTCTTAGCTGAATATATTGGTGAATTGCTTCTTGTTGTTGGATGATGTTAAAAGGAATTCTATTTTACAAAAGTTTAGGTTTTTGTTGTTGGAAAAGTTAAAATTTTGATTAAATAATTTTTATCAAAATTATTATTGTTGATTCTCCGATTTGATTGAGCTTGATTTATGGAATGTGATAGTTTGATTGTCTGGCTCGTAATCTGTCCTCCTTGTCCACGGTAGGTTTACATTACTCACTTAATCATTTTCCTCTGTTATCGATAAAATTCCATAGCTCCTTCAAACATTATTTCATTACACAGCCCTCTGATCAAATTCAAGTATTTTTATGAATCAGGATCAAACCCGCACTTAGTCATCTTGAAAAAGAGCTCAAAGATAGTGATTAGTTTTTTTTGATAAAAAGTGATTTTTCTTTATAAAATATGAATTTTAGTTTGTTTAACCGGTTTAAAATTTTCTGGTTAATTAAATTTTGAACTATTAATTTGGGAAGAAATAAATTTGAAATTGTGAAAAAATAAACATCAGGTAATATGTCATAATTTGATGTGAATCTGATGCCGCATGATAGTTCTTGTAACATAATTTTTTCATATTACAGTAAAAACTCTATAAATTAATACTCGATAAATTAATAATCTTTATAAGTTAATAAATTATACCGGTCCCAACTTGAGCCAGTTCAAAATTTGACACAAATCGATAAAATAATAAGATAATATTTTTTTGAAAAATTCTATGTAAATATATGGTCCCATTAAAATCATAAATTAATAATTTATATATATAAATATTTTATATAAGTAAAAACATATTATTATATTGTTTTTTTTATATTCTCAATGGAATTATCTTTATATTTTCTTAACAATTAATATATTTTTAATGAGATTTAGTAATATTATATCTAAAACCAAATTTAAGTTATATGCAATATATATTATATATACTAAATAAGTTTCAATATTATTAATTTATAGAGGTTCTACTGTACGTATAAATATTGTGCATTTAAGGGAAGAAAAATGAACTTCAGGATCGAATGCTGCTTCACTGTTTGAGCCCACCACGTTTGGGCCTAATTTTTGTCCTCCACAAAATTAGGTAAAACAACCTGACCTGTATTCTTTTCGTCACAAAACCCTAACCTTATAAATGTGTGGGACGCACGCTAACAACGCACCCCTGAAAACAGAGAGGAACGAAGAGTTTTGTGTTTTTTAAGGAAAGTTCCCAAATTCTGTTTTCTTATTCGTGACGAAGAGGAAGAACTACAATGAAGTAAGTCGATTGTGTTATCTTTGATTTGCTGCCGCTTTCAATTACTTTCTTTAATATTTACTCACACATAAAAAACTTATATTACTTATATAATTAACCTATGTGTTGAAGAGATAGTTTTAATGTTTTCATTGTCATAACTAGTTATAAAAGACTTCCTCTCTAATGTAAGATAAAAACCTAACTCTAATCACTATCTTTGAGCTCTAAAGAAAGCATGAGATCGTACGTTATCGGTTATCTTTCTTTTCGTAACCTTTCAGAGAGGTAATGTTGAAGCCAACGAACTCGTACCCGAGATTGACAATGTTCCCGATAATACTCAAGACTCACTGAGTACGGAAGATAATAAGAATCATGATCTTGATCAAGAAAAACTTCGTTCCCGTCCACCAAATCGCTGTGCCCGTCGCACCACTTTGGTTGGTTACGTAGGATCTTCTCTACTTCTAAGCCAACGTCTTCGCCTGCTCCTATTCCAGATCCAAAAAAATCAACTCTAGTGGGGAAAGAATGTTCAGCACATGGCGCTACAGGGAGGCTTTGGAGTTATATGATCGAGCAATAGAGCTCTCACCGAAGAATGTAACTTATCTCAGCAATCGAGCAGCTGCATTGTCGAGATTGGGGCGTATGGGGGAAGCTCTGAACCAGTGGGAAGAGGCCATAAAGCTGGATCCACAATCTGCAAAGGCTCGTCACGGTTTAGGCATGTCTCTTCTTAGGTAAACTGATTTGCTTCTACATTTTATTTATTTATTGAAAGAGATATTATATCTAATCATTTGAGTCTTTGACTCCGTTGCAGGTTAGGTCACATCGATGAAGCGATGAAGCTTGTGGAGGAAGCATCGTATAATAAATACGACTTGGAGAGGGTTAAACGAGTAAACAAAAACTTGAACAATTGTATTTTTGCAAGAAGATGCGGTGAATGGAATAATGTTTTGAGGGAAATAAGTGCTCCTTTGATTCCAGGAAGCTTATTACCTTATGCGTGGCCTGAGGTAATTTTCACCAAGAGTAATAATATTTTAAGTGAGAGACTCACAATGCGGATGCCCTGATGAGGATGAGAATTAAACACATTGTTTGGTTTGCTTATCTCACAACTGCAGCTAGCTATGTGTAGAGTTGAAGCACTAGTAAAACTCAGCCGGGTTGGTGAAGCTCACCAGACAGCACTAAACGCAGCTGCCCTCAAAGTTGAACCACTCCCCGCCTCTTTCTCACAGCCACAGACTCGGTTTTTCGGTATGCTATGTAGAGCCTACGCATATTTTGTCAAATCACAAATAAATTTTGCTCTAGTAAGGTGAGATTCTACACTTGTTGACTGGTTACTTATTTATCTTTATGTTGGATAAAGATGGGAAAGAGCTCATATAATGAATTCTTGCAGATACAAAGATGCAGCTGAAAATGCAGCCAAAGCTTTAGAGATCGAGCCACATAATACTGAAATTAAAATTTTCAAGAAAAATGTTGAATTGGTTCAAAGGGCTCTGTCTTCTAGCAAGGTAAAATATAGAGATAGTGTGACTAATTCGTTTTGTTTTTTCTTCCACTTGTTCTTAAGCTTTTTTTCATGTGAACTGTAGCTAGAAAAATGGGCTGAAGCAGTGAGAGATTATGAGATCTTACATCAGGCAATGCCATACGATAAAGTCATTGCTAAATCTTTGTCTCAAGCTCAAGTTGCACTGAAGCAATTTCGCAGCGAAGTAGTTCTAAACATGGAATCTGGAGGTGACGTTAAGGAGATTTCTAGTCTTGAAGAGTTAAAAGCTGCATTGGCTCGTCCTGATAAGTTTGTCAAGATTATCTATCTTTAGAGCCAGAGAATTTTCTTTATTAAGTATACTTTAATCGTAGAAAATTATTAGTTTTTATTTATTTATTTTTTTTTAAACAAGGTTTTACCGAAAAAAAAACAATTTCTTAAGGATTAAATTGTTTAGGAGGCCAGACTTTAGCAAAGGTTAATTAAAACAAAACAACGCATTTTTTCGCATTTTCTTAAATCCTTGTTATTGAGGATGGAATCGAGTGCGTTCATACAATACACTAAGCTAATTAATAGCTCAGTTCATGTTTTGCGTGTGATGAATTGATGTTGATTGATATGATTGTGGTTGCTAGGATTACATTGGCGAGTGTTGGAGGTTCTTATTGCGGATTGCTTCTTGTTGTTGGATGATGCGAAAAAGTTAATTCTATTTTTTCAAAAGGTTAGGTTTTTTTTTTTTGTTGGAAAAATAAAAGTCTTGATTAAATATAAATTAATATACACACGTTAATTTATTTTTTAAAATTACTATGTCCGATGTGATGATTGTGATGAAATTTGAACATTGTAATTTATATATGCCTCGAACCGAAAAACGTAAGTCTTGCTTACTAATATTTACTAGATTTTTCACCCGCACATTCGTGCGGATAAAATTTTATTTTATAAATATATAACAGATACCATCGCGAAACTTTAAAAGATATTTATATTTTAGTATTATATATTGTGTAAATCTATAATGTTATTGGTTATGTTTTTTATTCGATATTATTAATGTATAATGATTTGTTTTATATATTTTACTTTATTATTAATTGTTATTATATATTAATATATTTTCGAGTTTGCTAAAATAAATTCATAGTATGAAATAAAAAAATTTAGAATCTCCTTCATTTTTTCTAATTTTTACAGACTGAATACAATACATTTTAAAATTTTATTTAGTTATACTATAAAACTGATATTTTATTAGCATAATTTATATTTCTAGGTTATTTATTTTAGTATATTGTGGGATTTTATAAGTAAATACATTATAATAATACTATATTATTAATTATGAAATCAATCGCTGCATTAATTTAAAAATATTTTAAAATTTTATTAAAATTTTGTTAGTTTTTTTAATATATTTTGTTATAAGTAAAAATAAAATTTAAATTTACAGTTAAAATTTATTTATTAATATCTACATAATTTATAAGATTTTTTAGAAATGTTATATATTAAATAGATTAACTTAAATAGTCAAATAGATGTAATTGATGAAATAGACCTAGTATGATTTTTATGGTATTTCTTTTAATAAATTTTATTTTATTTTGTTTCATAATAAAAATTTTATTTAAATTAATGTATAATAGTATATATTATTAATTACGAAATTAATCAATGATATTACTTTTAATAAAAATATTTTAAATTTTTAGAAAGATTTTGTTAGATTTTTTCTCAACATTTTGTTATAACTAAAAATAAAATTTAAATTTACAGTTAAAATTGATTTATTATTAATATTTTTATATATTTTATATATTAATATAAATAATTAAATAAATGTAATTAATGAAATGGACCTAAATAATGCTAGTATGATTTTTTTATGGTAAATAAAAATGGTACTTCTCTTTTAATAGAGAAGATTTGTTTTTTGGGTTAATGATTTTGAGAGAAAAGCAAGGAGGTCGATCATTAATGTTTTATTTGAGACATGTTGAATGTGGAGGTCCTAGCCACCAAGAAACTGATCAAGCGACATTATCCAATTCTTTAAGTACCTTGGTTTTGCGTAGATTCTTTAACATACCTTCTCCTGCTGCGTCATTCTATGCAACATTGCAACACTTATGCATGAATCTTCCATTTTTTGTATTAATGGTCCTAGAAAGGCCTATTGACCCATTTATACTAATGGGCCTTTATATTTTGGAAACGAAAGGTCTCGTGTCATTTCGATACAGAGCTCTCGAACAGTTGGTCGATACTCTCGAAAGCGAAGAACTCTGTGTGTTTCTTGCCTGATCGCTCCGTTGTAGCTTCTGATCTTGTCTTTCCGGGAAAGCCAAGGTAGAAATTCTAAGATGTTTTGTTTTTTTCTAGTCAAATTTTCTGATAGACTCAGTCTAGGGTTTGTGAATACGTTCCAGAATACAGAGCTTGGCTAAGCTTACAGTTAAAAAAAGATGGTTAGATGTGGAAGCTTGTGTTTATTTGACTCTTGATCGTTTATTTGTTGAGTTTTATTCCTTGCATGTTCACATGAATGCAAACTGTTTGTTGAAATGTCTGAAAGAAAACTTGAAGAATACATTTTAACTTGATTACCCAAAAAAAGAAAGAAAAAAGAAACGCATAATATCTTTAATCAGAATGTGATTATTAGATTTGACTCGGCTTCTGTTAGAAATGTTTGAATGTTTGTTGTATTTGAATGTTTCACAGTTACAGTCTCTCTGGAAAGAAAAATGTTCATCAAAGTCAAACTGCCATCGAATGTCATGATACCAGCTGAAGCTATGGACCCCAACGGCCTCATGATCCAGAGAGCTGTTCTCATTCGCTTACTCGATGCCTTTGCTTCCAAGAAAGCAACCAAAGATCTCGGCTACTTCATAGCACTCAAAAACTTGGAGGAAATAGGCGAGGGAAGAATCAGGGAAACCACTGGCGAGATTATCTTCCCGGTGGTTTTCAGCGGAATCACCTTCAAGATGTTCAAAGGCGAGATCGTGCACGGTGTGGTTCGCCAGGTGCACAAGTCCGGTGTCTTCTTGAGATGTGGCCCTTGTGAAAACGTTTACTTATCACAGTATAAGATGCCTGGTTACGACTACATTGTGGAAGGAAACCCGTTGTTCATGAACCAGAACATGTCCCGGATTCAGATCGGTTCCACGGTTCGTTTCATTGTGCTTGATATCCAGTGGAAAGAGGCAGAGAAGGAGTTCATCGCTTTAGCCAGCCTCGAAGGAAACAATCTTGGCCCGTTCTAAAATAATTTGTAATCTGAATATATATAAATATAAATAAATAAATGAAACCTTTACAATGTTTATTCAAATCAAATAATTAAAAAAAGAAATTACTTAAAAAAAATAAAAAACATTTACAAAACAATTTTAGAGCTTGCTTCTCAAGATCTCTTCGTCCATTTCAGGTAGCTAAAGAAGTGCTTCTCCGGTACAGGAACAGACTTCACCAACCATCCGATCGGCCACGACGCAGCCGCTATAGCCAAGCAAACTCCCCACTGTCCCCAATTCAGCCTCTCAGTATCAGCAAACCTCTTGAGAAACTCAACCATCACAACCTGCAAGACCACAGTCACAACAATAATCCCAACGAAGAGCCTGTTCTTATGCAACCCTCTAAACACATTCTTCTTCTCAAGACTCCTCGCGTTAAACTCGTTGAACACTTGACACAACACAAATGTATTGAATATCAAAGTGTTCTTCACTCTCTCCGTCACGCCAAAGATCGACCTCCCTCGAAACTGAAGCACCAACAACACACTGATCTGATAAAACGCTTGAGCCAACAGATTCCTCCACATGACGTTTGTAATCAACGGAGCGGTTCGACCGACCGGTTTATTCTTCATTAAATCGTTAGTCGGTTTCTCTGTAGCTAAAGCCAACGCGCCGAGCGTGTCCATGATCAGATTCACCCACAGCAACTGAACCGCCGTCAACGGAACCTCTCCCGCGGAAACCGCCGCCACGAAGTTGATCACTAACGCCGCCACGTTGACGGTGAGCTGAAATTGAATGAACTTCTGGATGTTGTTGTAAACGCATCTCCCCCATTTCAAAACCGTCGCGACGGAGGCGAAGTTATCGTCGAGGATCACGATATCGGAGCTCTCCTTCGCCACCTCGGTTCCTTGGATCCCCATCGAGAGTCCGATATCCGCTTCTTTCAACGCCGGCGCGTCGTTCGTTCCGTCTCCCGTAACCGCCACGACGTGACCTAACTCTTTAAGGCATTTCACCATCAGGAGTTTATCGAACGGCGAGGATCTCGCCATCACTTTGATCCTCTCCACCTTCTCTAACCGTTGCTGCTGTGTGTAGCTTCGAAACGCCTCTCCTTCCAACACAGCGTCCTCGTTCGTTTCGTCTTCGGGTGTTAAGATCCCGCACTCTACCGCGATGGCTCTCGCCGTGAATATGTTGTCTCCGGTGATCATTTTGATGTTCACTCCGGCGAATTGGCAGTCCTCGACGGCTTTCTTGACTCCTGGCCTGCACGGATCTTTGATCCCCACGATTCCGAGTAAGCTCAGCTTCTCTTCTTTTAGCTTCTTCGTTTCTCCATCTTCCGAGTAAGCAAACGCGATGCAACGTAGGGATTTAGCTGCCATGGATTGAATGATATTCTCGAATTGAACCTTATCGTCTTCTTGAATCTCTCTCACGACTCCAGAACCGTCGTAGTATGTACAACACATAGCTAGAATCTTCTCAGCAGCTCCTTTCCAATGAACTGTCATCTCTCCTCTCTTCTTGATCAGTACACCACTTCTCTTCTTCTCCGAGTTAAAAGCTTCAACGTGAACAACCTCGTGTTCTCTAATCACTTCCTCCATATCCATCTTCAGTTCCCCAACCGCCCAGCTTAAGATCGCTTTCTCCGTCGGACTACCGGAGAATTCATACTCAGATGATGATCCTTTAGCCTTAAACACACTCCCTGTAGTGTTCATCGCGACTCCTTGATGAAACAACTCAACAACTTTCCTCGACAGAGTAGAAGAAGGAGAAGCTTTCCCTGATTCTAAACCGAACCAGGAATCGATTACCTTCATTTGGTTAAGCGTCAAAGTACCGGTTTTATCTGTACATATAGTAGTAGCAGAGCCCATTGTCTCACAAGCAGAGAGCTTCCTCACCATGGCTTGATCTTTCATCATTCTCTTCATCGAATATGCTAATGTTAATGTCACAGCTAACGGTAACCCTTCAGGTATCGCAACCACTATAATCGTAACCGCAGCCGCAACCATTTCAACAACCGCGTTCACGATCTCATCGCTTTTCGTATTCTTTCCGTTATACTCGCGTTTCCCGCTCTCGTCTTTAGTACTTCCCGTGAAGTAACGGATTAACAGAACAAGAAGAACCAAGAACGCTACGAGTAAACCGACTTTACCTATCGAAGAAGTAAGCTTGTCGAGGCGAGTCTGCAATGGAGTTTGCTCGTTTGTGTCGCGTGAGATGTGACTCATCATTTGTCCCCAAGCTGTGTTCATACCAACGGATGTAACCACCATTTTACCAAACCCATCAGCGACTTTAGTACCCGAGAACAAGAATGTGTTCCCGTTTAGATTAACCTCGACGTGATCGCTTTCTCCGGTCATGCTTGATTCGTCAACGTGTAACGAATGTCCTTCAACGAACACTCCATCCGCTGGAACCTGATCTCCGATGTTTAAACAAATGATGTCTCCAACGACGATGTCAAAGATCGAAATCTCTTGACGACGTCCGTTTCTAACGACATCGATCTTGATGTTGCTACTTACTTTGGAGAGTTTGTCGAACTGTCTGTTCTGTCTGAAGTTGCTGACCGCAGAGACAGCTACCACCAAGAAAACCGCTACGAATATGCTTCCTCCGTCGTACCATCCTTCTTTTAATCCGTGCTCTTTGATACCGAACCCGAGAGAGAGCGTTGCGCAACCGAGAAGGATGAGAATCGTGAGGTCTTTGAAAGCTTCGATCACGAAATGGATGAGGCTCTTCGATGGTGGTCTCGTGTAGGTGTTGGACCCGAACGTTGAACGCCTGCGTTGAATCTCGTCGGCTTCTTCGTTGATCCCTAGACGCGTGTTTGTCTTGAGAGCTGAGACTAAGCCTTTAGGGCCACCAAGAGACTCGAGTTTCTCTTGGTTCTTGTTCTTGACGAGATCGTTTAGCGTTTCTTGATCGATCTTGAAGTCTTTGTGATGATCTTGATGACGGTCGAGATCAATGGCGGTGTAGGAAAGGGAACGAGGAAACAAACCGGGTTTTCCGATGGCGTGTTTGGCGCAGTTGAGGAGAGTTCTTGAGCAGTAAATCTTGATGAATGCTACTTGCCATTTCTTGTTTGATTTGCTTAGGGTTTTGGGGAGTTCTAGAAGACACTCGACGCCCACCAAGTTGTTCTTCTCTGCATGGGAAGAAACGGTTGTTGACATGGGCTCTGGTATTGTTTAACCCGGAATTTTTAAACCGTAGAGAAGAAAAATTAATCAGAAACTGGAATTATTTTCTCTGTGAAAGCGATGGATTGAATATGAAGACAAAATCTGATGTAACAATGTCCATGCAACCTGTACTTTTTATAAGTTAGTTCACGAGTCGGTTTGTGATCCATCCACGAAGTTTCCTAGTAATACCAACGAAAGTTACCTTCACCAAATTGTTACCTAAAAACTCGTTCAATAAATTAATATTAAGACTTAAACTAAAAGAAATATTAAAGTAAATTTATATAATTAATACATTATATAGATTAGAATAACTGAAAGTAGATAAAGTTCAAAACTATTAAACATAAGCGTCGTTAATCAAATTAATTAATAACAATAAGTAAATAATTGAGAATAAACGATTTGGTCCACGGAGAAGTTTCCTAGTAACCGTTTAGAGTTTTTTCAGGGACACACGTGTTATCCACGAGCTTTACAGATAAAGGATCTGTTTCATGCATGACTAGTGTGGATGACCTGTTTTATGTAAACGTTACAGTCAACATGATATCATGTTGTCTTTATGATATATGATATTTTCACATTACTGGATATGCAGCATTGCGTAATCGCGTTTAGTCCGCGTTTAGGTTTAGTATCTAACATTCGTTTCAATAAAGAGAAAGTCGGCGCATTGGTATATCGACATGCCTACTTATACTGCACATATAAGATATGTATTCCCATGGTTAGCGTCTTAGCGATTAAGGAATTGATAATGATATTTAATTAATTCTCCAGAATATTTAATTTAGCATTTGTAGAGTTTGACCCGTGTGGAATTCGAATTCATCTCAAAGTTTGATAACGGCTATCTTAATTTGAGTTTAAATATAAGTGTCGTTGCATTTCATATGTGGATCACAAACTAAATTTAAAATGTTAAGAACCACGAAACTAGCGAATACATTCAATGATTTAATAGTGGCTTCCAGAAAATCACAATAAGGTGTCACATTTATATTAAAAACCATATTATGATACTGTTATATATACCGGTTTATTCTTGGTACGTACGTAATGTGCTTTAGTTTTGGTTCTCGCCTGTATTTTGTAGACATTTTTAAAATGTTTCTACAAATTTTCTCATAAAGCTATATCATATTTTTTTCTAGACCATAGATAGATTATAAAGATCTTATTTATCTTCTTTTTTTTTAATTATATTTTTAGATTTTGGATAATTCAATATTCTATTTAATCCTATAATTAAGAATTTTTTTATTAATATTTAGTTATATAATTTATGTTTTTAACTTCTTATATATAATTCATGTTTTAACTTTTTACTAAAAGATATTTTCAGATAACAATACAATATATACATAAATTATCTCTTTTTAAAATTATATTTTCATATTTTGGATAATTCTTATTATTATTAATTTTAATCAATTATCAAATCAAATAAATTAAAATTTTGTTTTTATTTTTTTAATTTAGTTATACATTTTATTCATTAAGGATATAAACGATATTAACCACTCAAACTTTTAACGTGAGAGCTCGATTCCAAAAATTTACTTCGCAAATAATAGTATAGAATACATTTTATTCATTAAGAATATAAACGATATTTATCACTCAAACTTTTAACGTGAGAGCTTGATTCCAAAAATTTACTTCGCAAATAATAGTATAGATATCCTCGTTAAATTTATGTATACGTTATATATTGTTCGTCAAGTACCAAAAACTAAAAAGAAATCAAAAGAAGAAATATTCTAAGTGATATATATTCTTTCAATTCAGTTAAAAAAAAGTTATATATATTATATATTCCCATATTTTGAAAAGATCGGCTAAAACGGAAAACGTACGTGAGAAAGATTTGTTGGAAAGTCGAAAGATATGATACTAAAGTTGGTAGATTGTGGCGGAATAGGGTTCCATTCCATGGCTTACTTATAGTTGAAGACATGTGTTTTGTTTAGCGCCAAAAAATTAACAACCTAATAAAATGTTCGGCTAAAACAAGGTTTGAAAGCTATCTTTTCACAAAATTAGCATTAAATAAATAGTTTTATGATATTAAGAAATATTTTGGAATCATACAAAATTATGTCCATTCGAGATATCAAGGTGGCCTAGTGGTTCCTTGAGATTCTCGCTGCCAGAGGTCGCATGTTCGATATTTTCGTGGTAGTAATATACCTTTCTAAATAAATCCTTAAGAATATTCTAGATATGGAACTTTTCGGGATGGGATTAATCATTATAAAAAGTTTACGCACAACAATTTATAAGAGAAAAAAGAAAAAAAGTTGAAACCCTCAAACTTCTCTCTAAAGTTCTCCGCTTCCGTTCTTCGTTTTGCTTGCGGTGGCTGGTTTCTCTGCGGTCACCGCGGGTCTTTAGTAACGATTTTGTTATCATCTCACCTAGCATGGGCAAAAAAAAACGGACCCAAAGAACTGAACCGGAACCAAACCAAAATATCTGAAATCGAAACCGGACCGAAATCCTCAAATACCCAAATTGTTCTTATATTTCTATATTAGAAATCATCGAACCGGAACCAGAACCGAACGTACCCGAATATCCGAAAAACAAGTTTTAGCTTTCTGATATAAGGTAAAATGTCATCAACCCCACTCGAACCCGAATTGGAAAGGAAGAGTGAGAACATTGTTACCACCAGACCACGTTATCTTTTATATACTTTCTTATATTATAAATATATATGGTATTTCTATATTAAAATACAATAAATACTTATAAAATTAACACCTTAGTACTCTAAGTCTGGTTGAATTGACGAATATGCAAATGTGTAACCACTAGACCACTTAGATTAACTTGTTAACTAATATCATATATACATTTGGTTCACATACTAAGCAGGTCCCTGAAACCGGCCAAACACCAAATAGAACTGAAACCAAGCCAAAATCTCATAAGTACCTATTGGGTATAACAATGATTTATCTGATATACCAAAAATTGAATGGTTCATCCCCGAAACCAACCAAATATCTGAATTCTCAGGGCTAACATCACCCCTTAGATGTCTTATCCTCTTCTCCCCTCTCTGTTCGGCGTTTCTGGTTTCGGTGGGGTTTGCTCTGCCGGATCTATCAGAAATCAAGGGTGTCCTTAGTCTCTCACGAACACGAACGAGGCGAAATGAGTATAGTCTACCTTTGAGGGGCTTGGATCTGATGTTAGCCGCCGATTGCGCTCGGATCTGGGTCAGATCTGAGATCTGAGACCGCCGGAAAGTCTATCGCGTCGCTGCCGTTGCTCTCTTGCCTAGCCGTCGCACTCCAGTCGGACTCCTCTAACATTTTAGCTTCAAGGTATTGTAGAGTCCCTCCTCTCTGTTTCGAGTAAAGGGTGGTTGTGAGGTGCACCACCGAGGGCCTCTTTTTCTTAGGTCAGAAGAAAACAACCATGGTGTGCCTCTCGGTGAACCATTGGTCTCCTTTCTGCTCTCGATGTTGACTATTAGGGTTTTGAGAAAAACCATGTGACAGCGTCATCTGCTCCCAAGGTGAAGCCTTCAACTGTTGATTAGGCCACATGTTTTTTTAGGAGTTCGTTCCACACTCCTTTTGTGCTTCTTTTCCCTACTTCCAATGCTCCAGCAGATAATTTCTTTGTTTGCTTGTTGTCGCCGCCGCATCTTTGTGTGGCGGGGCCGGATGAGGAGCCGTATTGACTAATTGTGCTTTGACCATAACTTGTGCTCTTCAGTGTCAGTGGCGGCAACTCGGGTTTACATTTTTGTCTTCTTCTGTGTTAGTTTGCGTTCGTTTTTCAGCTTCTTCCTCCTCCATTAGAGTTCCAAAGCGGGAGCCAACTGTTTCTGTCGATGCCTGCTTGAGCCACCTTGGTGAGTGCTTGACTGAACTTACCTCTAGCTATTCTCTTGATGGTCTAGCTAATCCTAGTTGATCAAGAAACGGTTGAAATGAGAATTTAATTTGTTGTCTCTTGCTATATACTGTTTATTAACTTCAAGTCCGCCATTGTTGGCAAGCTTGGAATTAATCGCTTAGTGTCTTTGGGTATTTTAATTTTTTGTGGCTCCTTAGATTCAGGATGGCTGGAAAGCAGAAACTGGTTTCATTCCAATTGTAACCAAAACTTCGTTTTACAATTTAGAAAAAAAAACAAATTATGTCCATTCATGATAGTCGAATTTTTTTTTTTGAACTGGTATGATAATCGATATTTCCATGGGCATTTTAATGTTTTAAGGTTTATGTAAACTAAACAGTTTACGTTTGTTGATATTTATAACTAGGGTCGGCCCGTCCTACGGACGGGAAGTTATAACAAAAACTATTTTATATAATTTTTTATTAATTTATGAACCATTTAAAATCACTATAGAAAATGATATTATAGACAACAAATAACGAAAAGAATTCTAAGATCATATTATTATTTTCAATAAATATTTTTTGTTTTAATAAAAGTGATCTAATATACTTTAATATTAGTCCAGTGGATGATTTATAATTTTAGACCAAAGAACACAGAGCAAACTTTGTGTATTTTGGCAAAATGTAAGTAATGAAAAACATATATAAATAATTTAAAATTGATTAATATCATCAAAGTGATTCATATAATCGCGAGAAAAAAATGAAATATATCTTGTTTATACTATTTGGGCAGAACATGTTTTTACAAATGTTTATTTTAATCTTATATACATATACACTTATGTATTTCGCATATGCACCCAGAAAAGCCTACACAAATTCATTAATATTTAAATTTGTCATATAAACATGAAATAAACTTTATTTTGGAAGGTTTTAGTAACAAAAATAATTTTTAATATTTATTTTTTGAATTGACTATACAATAATTAAAGAAAAAACAATTTATGTTATATATATTTTCATTATTTTGGCTTATGTATATTTTATTATGATTAGAAATATATAACTTTGATTCAAAACTACACAAAGCTACTTTGTAAGTCTCATGTTACATGCTATTTACTATACATTTGAGGTCAGTTTAAATATGTTTTTTACATTGTGAATCTTTTGTTGTTCCGTGAGAAATTGACGTTGCACTAATTTTTACAAACTCCAGAAGCACGCCAAACTAAATGAAAACAAACCAAATAAATCGCAATACACTTGTCTTCCTTGTACAACAAAATCGTTGTCCTTTGGTGAAAGAGGCATGTTTGACTTTTTTTATCAGAGTTGAATCCATAATCTATAGCTACCTGTTTTTCTCTAGCAAAACATTTTGTTGTTTCTGGACTATATTTGCCTTTCTCCGTTGTTGTTACAGGACGGTCCAACTGAAGCATCGTCCAAGACTAACACACCTTGGCTAAATTCACAGTAATCTTTGAGACTGTAGTTCCAGAAGTTACTTGAGAGACCATCCCCAATACTCAAATCGTTTACAAAATCAAGCTCCTCTCCTGCTTTTTTTTTTATATATAAACTGTAACAGACCTAGTATTATTTGTAAGAGTAGTATAGTTTTAAGTCATTTTGTCTTCCGATATCAACACTTGCTTGCAACTTGTTTTTTTTTGTTGACGGCTTTAGTATCCTCTTTGTTTAATAAATCCAACTGATCTTTATGATGAACAAACTGTTCAGCAAGGCCAAAATATGAGGATATGTCGAGTGAAACAAATCCAAATGGTGACTGCAGCTGATACATTTTACAGCATTGAATCCTCCCTTTACTTAATTCTTCTTCTTTAATATTTTTTCAAGTGATTCAATTTTTTGTAACGCTTATGGTGAAGAGCATCACAAAGCTGCCAAAAATTTAATAATTATATCAAAAAATTAGTTAACTGTAATGGGAGACGATTTTTACGACAAACAAAGTTAACATAAAAAAAATAAGAATTAACTACAAAAAGAATGATTTACCCATGATATAAAACCTGATTATTTAGAGAAAAACAAATGTTATACAATAAATAGAACAAACAGAAAATCCTATCCTTGAAGCAACCTTTATCTTCGTCTCATCCACCTCACCAATGGGAGCCATTGATCTGTCTCCCTGACAGAATGTCATCGGTGTATGTTGCTGTTGCGTTCAATGAGCAACCACTATGATGAAACGATATCGAAGGAGACGAAGCTATAGGTGGAAGGTGGGTAAAGTTTCACAGATAAGGTGGAGACGTTCACTCAGTCATAATGACAGAAACGGTGGCCATGGAAACTTTTGTTCAGATCCATGTGTTCTTCTTATCTGAGCTACTGCCAATAATAAAAAAAAAAAACAAATCAGAGATCTTGTTAGTTCTTACGACTACAGTCGTAAGAAACCTCGCAGTCGGAACACAAATGAAAAAAAAAAGCCAAGGAAAGGATTTGCATGTTGTTTCTTACGACTTGAGAGGAACTGTAACAGTCAGTGATGATCCCGATGACCCAGTTCCAGAAACTCTTGGATCAATTCAGATAGACTTTTGAGCCAATCGAGATGCCATTCGCCAATCCGGCCTAATCGGAGTTTAGAAGATTGATTGACAGGAACTCCAATCGTTATACTATGAGAGAGATTGGAGAGATGAAGAGAGTGCGAATTTTGGAAGGGAAATACAATACATATTTATACAGAAAGCACACAGCCTCGCCGATTCAAACCACGAATCTGAATTAATGAGAGTTAACACGAAGATATCATAATGCACACCGTTTTAGAAATCGCGAAGGAGCTCAACCATCACCGGCGCCGTACAACGCAGTGGAGAGAAGAACTTTTGCGCCTGATTAGGGTTAACACCATCGTGGACCGAACAACACACCCGACGAAAACCCAATAACATTAATACACACATATCAATTACGAAGCCCAGCATATTTGACGAAGTGGTGCAAAAGCCCAGCAAATCTCCATGTAATGAAGTGATGCGTTTTCATGTTTGGGACACGTGTCGCCACCACAGTGCACTAATTTGTGACCTGGAATCTGATGTGTCTCTCTGAGGAGAGAAAGAACTCTTCTTTATATATAAAGATCTCTTGGTTGTTAGGCTTTTACAAGAGATATGTGAGTCGAGAGTACAAGTATTTCAGCTTGAAAATGTTAAAATACTTTGTACTTCGAATGGTACGTCTTAATTTTCCAACGTTTAAAATGATACAGGACAAATAAACAAAGACGTTAGTTGACGACAGACTTATCAACCTTTGATATTTCAGCAGCTAACACACAAAAACGCTTTGTAGAAAGAAAAAAAAAACACAGTAAACCAAATTAGAAAACAGATAGTATGAAGATGTTGTTTTCGTGTGCATTCGTGATAAAAATGATACTCAACAAGCAAAAACATATAAACAAAGACTGTTAAAGTAAAACAAAGACTCTATGACGTTAATTAAGAATCGAATATTGACTTGTACAATTTTATAGTCAATAACAAAGGACCAAAGATGAAAGATTCTTCCACATTGGTACCAAAGTATTTTTTTTTGCTTTTCAGTGAAAACTGTGAACTACAGGATATAACGTGTTATCGAATATATATATAACGAATGAAGAAAAGACATAAAATTTAAACAAGCAAAGAGGGGGAAAACAGACGAAAGATAATCTCTTTTGGACGCCTAGAGAATCTTCGACAATAATTTTTTTTTCCTTTGTTGTTAACGTAATCTAACATAGTAGTAGATGACATCATTTATATGAATGACAAATGAAGATATCGGCTAACTCTTTCAAAAATATGTTTTTAAAAATTGGGTTATAAATATAATGGGTTTATAATTTGGTTTTAGGGTTCATAAATTTTAGAAGTTGAGGTTTTGATTTACATTATTAGATTAATTTTCAAAATATGGACTATGTATGTTTAAGGACATGATTAACTCCGGTCTCTTAGCCGAGGTTCTTAACTCATGATTTGACATTTTTGTGTGTTTTTTTTACAATTTTCGGTTAAAAAACGGCTCTTATATCTTTTATTTAAGAGATGATTCTTAGTTTTTCTTAGTAAAAATCTAAGAAAAGTTAAGAATCGTCTTTTAGCCGAAGTTAAGAATTCAAATTAAGAAACTGAGGTTAATCATGGTCTAATTAGGAAGACGCTTTCGGTTTAAGGCGAAATGTATGTTGAAAGGAAATATGAATGAAAGCTAAAACTGGTTTTGAAGGAATGCCAATAAGTAAGGCCCATTGTTCTATAGACCATAGTGTAACAAGAACAAATATGTAACTTGTCAACGGGTTTAATTAGCCAGATCAAGAAATCATCCCTTGTAGATGATTATTAAGTAAAAAGAGAAAAATCTCAAAAATACCTGACATAAATATTATTTACTATAAAAGTATTCAAATTATTATAGCTTATGATTTAACATCTTATATATTTGTATATTTAATTAATACAAAAACATTAAAAATGAAAGTTTGATATCTATCTTATTAAAAAAAAATACAAATAAGAAATACCCCTAAAGTTTGCAATTTATTTACAATGCAATGCCACTGAATTAATTAATTAACCTACCTTAAATATTTATTGTCTTTTTCTGTTTATTAATGCATTTTCCTAAATCAAATTTAATTTAACCCAAGAAAAAATACGGCAACAACCAGTTAACAAAATGAAATTGACATTGCTCTTGTACAGGTATTACTTTCCGCACTTTCAAATGTTCAGTCTACTGTTCTTGATGTACACAACTTTCTTAAGTCATTGATATACGTAACTTTCAATTTGACATAGCTTTCTTTAAATACAAACCACAACAATATATCATTTTTTCTTCTTCACCTATAGCTGATGGAACTTGTATACAGATCAATGGAAGATTTAAGGTAGTTATTTTTGTATCCTTTCTAAACAAACAAAATCAATATATTCAAAATCCAAACAAACTAGACAAATCAATATATTCATACGTATATATTAATTTTTTATTAGATGCAAACCAACATATTCATATGTATATATTTATTTTTGTATTAAATTGAAACCAACTATACAAATCAATATATTCATACGTATATATTAATTTAGTTATTTTTACCACAATTTTTCGTGACCTTTCTAAATTAAAAAAAAAATCAATATATGAAAATACAAACTATAATATCTTTCTTAGTCCCTCCATACATATATAATCAATGATGAATCTTTCTTATAACAATAAGATTGAGAAAGTAAAACACACAAAAATAATTATAATGTTACCTATTACTAAATCAAATAATTTGTTTCCAAACTCATTTTTCCCTTAACATGCGGATCAATCTACTTTAATTTTGAAATTTAATGTATAAAATCTATCTAAAAAATCTACACCTTCTGTATATAGATAAATTAGTTCCAAAAATATAAATATCGAATATTATGAATAATTAGCTTCCAAACTATTGCCTAAATTTGTGCTAATCAAGATATTTTATATTAAATTCGCGTGATGTTCCTTGCAAAACGGTTGAGGTATATTCTCTATTATATGGTTTCACATCCCTATTATATATAGTTTCACTTTATTTACACCGAAAAAGAAGATAGATAGACAGAGTATTTCAAAAAAACGTTAAACGACAGACACATTAAAAAAAGTATGTGGTTTTAACTCGACGCAAATACACGTTTTGTTATTAGGTTTTCCGGACAACAATCGGTTATAAATAGGCTTTGGACTAATGGATCACTACAATTTAATATTACCAAAATTATTAAATGAAATATATGCAAACTTAAGCTCATCATTTAATTTCTTATCTGTTAAATTAAATTTTTATTTTATTTTTTTACAAGTTATAATCTTTATTTGTTTTATGTTACAAATTTGATAAAAGTTGAACAATCATTTTATTTTCTTACAAACGCTATAACTAATGTATCAGTTTTAATAGCATACTAACTCATAGTTGTTTGTTGTTCGTACTTTTTAATTCAGAAAAAATGTTTTCTATATATCCTAGACAAAAGTGTAATTAGATAAATTTTAGATTTTTTATATGATACCCAGTATATGTGATACAATTTACTGTAAAACACAAAAAAGTAACTCGATGTAGTTCAAAAAGTGTTATCTTTCAAATGTTATATTATAATAGTTATGTAATACGATTAAATTTTACAGCTATAACATTATGTAAAAATAAAAATGAAAAATGAAAATAAATACATGCGCAGTTGCGCGGGTCAATGTCTAGTTACATGATTAAAATATAAACCTGTTAAATGAAATCTTCAAGAAGATGGGTGTTGAATTTTCGATGCTTATGTATTAATTGAGTATCAAAAATTATATTTAATCGGCAAAATGAACAACGTCAACACATTATATATAGATTATTATTCATATTAGTTAAACATGTGAAATATAACAAAAATTGAAGAAATTCACAATAGGAGTATCATGATCTATTGTCTTCACGAGACTCTAAGCGAGATATGCCAAAAAATTCAGAAGTAGATGATGTTGGTGAATCGAGATTCATGAGAAGTTGAAGCCGGTTTAAAGTGGTTTCGGTTCAAAACGATTAGAGATTGGAATGATCGGTTTAATAATTTGTGAGAGACGTGATCATGATCTAAACATATATGAAAAAGAGGGGAAAGATATGGGAAGAAGATTTGGGGAAAATCTTCAGATTGTCAAGGATATAGGGAAAGAGGGAACAGAAGAAAGAGGTGCGATTTTTGAAAGATATCAAGAGATATGTTTTTGAGAGAAAGTGAGCTGATGAGAAAACTGTAAGGGTAGAGACTGGGTTATAGTTCTTGAGTTCTTTGGGTAGTTAATGATTGATCAGTTGTGATACACGGGTGTGTAGTCACATAAACCTGATTAAACAGAGTTGTTAAGTCTGTTTAAACGATTCTTAATAAGAGTATTTTTTGAGGAACTCGTGTGCTCATATGTATTATTGTCCAAGTTCTAGTTTCTACATTTGATATCAGAGCGGCCAACCTCTTCGATATCTACATTGGCTACATGTTGAGATCTTGGGAAGAACATGAATCATATGAAGGAGCTAATCGCAGTGGAGAAGCCGATCATACTGGATGGATCAAACTTCGGAAAATGGAAGGTTAAAATAAGGTATATCATTTGTGGTATAGATGAGGAGGCATGGGCTTTTGTTGTTAATGGCTGGACTGAGTGTACCATGATGGATGAGAAGAGAAAGCAAGTGTCCAAGACGTTGGAGCAATGGACAACTAAAGAATAGAATGCATCAAAATGGAACTCCAAGGCCATTTCTACCATCTTCTTTGCCATTCGTATTGATCAATTCAAGATTATACAAGGGTGTGAATCGGCAAAAGATGCGTGAGACACACTGGTAAACTACTTTGAAGGAGATTCAAGTGTTCAAAGGATTAGTTTTGACCACCTTGAGACCAAGTGGGAAAATCTAAGAATGGCGGAAGACAACCTCTTGGAAGCTTCAAAAACAAACTGAGCATGATTGCAAATGCGGCAGCTGTGATGGGAGAAAAGTACAAAGAAAAGAAACTTGTTAAGAAGCTCATCAGATGTCTTCCAAAGTGATTTGAAGCCTACAAGGCTGTCATCAAGGCGCCCATGAACTCGGATGACACCAAGTTGGATAAATTGGTGGAGCTACTTATGTCATTTGAACTGAAACAGACTGAAGATTAACCTCCTCCGATTAAAGGAATTGCATTCACGGCAAACACTGAAGATGAAAGGGTGAAGAAATTGGAAGCTGATGTCAGTATGATGGCAAGAAACTTTAATAACATGGTGAGACGGCTTGACAAAGGAGTGTCAAGGAGTTTCTCTGAGTTCCAAGGAGTTTCGGACGTACCAACCGAGGTGAAACTCAGAGAAACTCAAAGACCTATGAAGACAAGCAAGATTAGAAAAAGGACATCCAGTGTCATAACTGGTGAAGGATTTAGCCACTTTCAGCGCAAATGTTCGCTGTTTAAACGAAAAGAGATGAAATATGCTGAATACAAAGGAGTGGGACTTCTCAAGGCGGAATGTCCAAATGTCGAGAAGAAGAATGGAGACAAATCCTTGCTGTGCTTCAGTGACACGGAATCTGAATATGAGGGAGATAACAAGGATCTTCTTCTAAACTTTGTTGCTCTTGAGGGGGCTGAAAGCTCGTCATCAGACTCAGACACTTCAGACAACGATTAAAGGGATGAGGTAGATGTTAAGAAGGAATACCGAGAGCTGTATGATCAGTGTATGAAACTGAGTCATGAGAATATTTAGTTGTTAAAGGACACAGCTGAAGGCTCAGGTTAACATCCTGACGATTGACTTCAGCGAATCAGGTGACAAAGAGAACAAAGCACCAGAAACTGGAAATGTGTTGAGAAGCATGACAGATTTAGAAAATGAATTGATTGATGAGAAACAAAAGAATGTTGCTTTGGAAGATCGGATAGCAAAGATGTGGCAAGCTTACACTGAAGAACATGCCAAAGCTCGAGGGTTGGAACGAGATTTGACTTAAAACCACAAAAATATTCGAATGCTGAGCAAAGGAACTAAAGATCTCGATCAAATTCTGAGTTTCAGACAACCACTGAACGCTAACTGGGGACTCGGATACAATGGGAAGGAATTTATATCCACTGTGTTCGTGCATGGAAAGGAATCCTTAAAGGAGCAAGTTACTGTAACTGAACATGGTGAATGTTCTGGACCAAAAAAAATCCAAAAGTGAAACAAGTGATAACAGGACAAGTGAACACAACAGCCATGACACAAGAGACTGACAGCCAGTAGGAGACATCAGAAAAGGCGGAGACACTCCCGATGAACAAACGCAAAGGTTGTTTTGCTTGTGGAAGAATGAGACATAAGAAAACGTTCTACTACAGATTTCTCAGGAAGATTCGTCAGGTCTGGTAGACAGGAAAATGCATCATTTAAAGTAAATAGTTTGGAAGAGTCTCGATCACAAGAGTTATATCCCAGATTGGTGCATGAAGAAGAACCTGGGAACCTACTCTGCAACCATGCCATGATCAGTGAGGAGGATGAAGATCTGGAACTAGGACTCGCTGCAAATGAGCACGAGAAGGAATGTGGTACTTCGATAGTGGATGCTCGCGACACATGACAGAAAATGATGACTTGCTCACAAATCTGGTTCAGACAACTGGTAAGAGGGTTATGATTGGAAACGGCAAAAAGGTAAGAGTCCAAGGAGTTGGTTCAATTAAACATCCAGAGCAACCCTCTCTCATCAATGTCTATTTGGTGGAAAGATTAAAATCAAACCTCATTAGCATTAGTTAAGTGTGTGATGAAGGTCTGATGGTGATGTTCATCAAAACTGAGGTAGATGAGGACGGCAAGGTAATTCTCGCTGGAGTCCGAACATGAAGTAACTGCTACATGTGGAAAACGTCCCAAATAGTCGAAACTGAGGGACAACGAACCACAAGATATGACACTCCGAAATGGTAAACTTCCATGGAAATTGAGGTTCTGGAATTGTCTCAGTCAAAAGTATGGAAACCACAATTGTACATGAGATGCTTGTAGTGCTGTGATGATTCTTTGAACAAAGAACGTCAAGCTACGTCTACTCAGATCTCGACTGCCTTGTACAAACGTTAAAAATAACCCATACCAATGGAAACATGAGTATTGGCTATACATCACAGGAGAATTTGAGTATTTTCTTGGTTCTCAGCTGAGAGGCCTGAATCATGAGTTTAAAGCCAGGAGCTTGACAAAACGGTTTGACACTGAGTCAAGTAAGCTGATCAGCCTGAGGGGCAGCATCGATGCTATAGTCCATTGCAAAAAAGCGCTAACAATCAGTCTCGTCTACATTACTGAAAGTCAACCTCAACTTGGTGTTGATTTTAATCTCTGTGAAGACACACAAATAATATCCAATCCACATTATTTTCATTGAGTAAAATGAATGATGGTTTACATTTGTAATCAACTTGTCTGTAACTTTAATGAATTTACTGACAAGAATACTTGTTGTGCAGTGTTGCATGACGGGTGTTGGACAAAGGTACGAGAACTGTACATGGGTGACAATCACGACCCATCTCTGGTGACACTATGGGAACAGTTAGAGCTTGGTAAAAGTTGTGTTCAGATTCTGTGGATGAGACACCTGATCAATTGCTATGGTAAGATCACTAACTCTGGGAGAAACTCATATAATTAAACAAGACGTGAATGATTTGTGGCTAAACAGAAAGCATATGTTCGGTGCAGACACATTGATGTTAAGTTCCACTTTGTGTTTAACCTATTGGATGAAAAATTAACCATTCTCCAGCACAAAACATCAGAAAACCAACTATGGGACTTGTTCCAAAAACATGAGGCTCTCAGTAGTCTCTTGTATTCATGAGAGGCTCTTGGGGTTCGATACCTTTAAGATCATGAATTGTAGCCAATATTATTTTCCTATGTAAATGATAAATCCCTTTAGTCTAAGAAGTACATGTAACCCTAGTGGAGACTATCAACCTATCTTGGAAACCTTGATTGAAAATCGCAAAAAACAGTCTCAGAAAGATAAACACTCATGTCGGATCAGGCTGTTACAATAGTTTGCATCTGATCTTGATCACTGTTTGTACTGAGGTGCACCAAACCTTACGAAGTTAAATTTAATATTCCTTATAAAGCTTTGTATGAGCAAAAGACTCAGACTGAAAAAATTCAAGGTTATAAATAGTTAAGAAGAGGCTTGTTGAAATCTTAGAGCAAAAAAAAAAAACTTGGTATGAATGCATCTCAGCTGAGAAAAGCAGTACCTAAGAATGTGATAGTCTCTGACGAAGTACATTGCCAATAAGCTCTAAGACAACATGATAACTCTTTTGATGACTAGATAATTTGTTGGATAAGGTACTGATGAGTGGTTATTTTTAACTAAACTCTAAGGGAAGGCCTCCGCAATCAATGGAGTGAGTTCTCCATCGAAGATCTATGTCTGGTGTATCGTCAAGTTTACTACGTCTGCAGTACTACTGGATTCCAGGGGAGGAGTCAGATGATATGATACAGCAGCGTCTCAGATTACTTGATTCCTTGGTTATGAGGAAGCATGTAAACTTTGGTGAACTGCTACGGTCTCAGATTCACAATGGTGTTCACAACCCATTAGATGATTCTGATGTCTGTTTTCCGAACTTCATTCATCAGATTTTAGCACATCAGAGTGAGGTTGGTAACATGCTTGGTGATGATGAGCTTATGGGGGAGCCAAGGTGTCTAAGTGAATGTGTTTTTATCTGACGAGTCTCGCATTCTGGGGGAGAAGTTTATGTCATGTACGAAGCTTAGATGCGTTTGTGCTCAATTGTGTTTGGCTTTGTTTCTGAACTAGTTTAAGACTTTTGTTTACTCCATATGACTATTGAAGTATTATGATGCATGTTGGTCTTATTATTGACTGAAAGGACGATGGCTATGAGTGTTCAAGCGTATTTGAGAGTGACTAATGTGCTTAACTCTGTGTTGCATGTGAGTTTCTGTGTGAAATGTTTTGCATATTCAGTAATGAGTGACTGGTGCAGATAAAAAGGGGGAGATTTTTTAATCGAGATTCATGAGAAGTTGAAGCCGCTTTAACGTGGTTTCGTTTCAAGACGATTGGAGATTGGGATGATCGTTTTAGTAACTTGTGAGAGACTTGATCATGATCTAAACAGTTATGGAAAAGAGGAGAAAGATATGGAAAGAAGATTTGGAGAGAATCTTCAGATTGCCAAGGATATAGAGAAAGGGAGAATCGAAGAAAGAGGTTGCTTTCTGAGAGATATCAAGAGATAGATTTCTGTGAGAAAGTGAGTTGACGAGAGAACTGTAAGGATGGAGACCGGATTATAGTTCTTGAGTTCTTTGGATAGTTAAAGACTGATCCGTGATACACGGGTGTGTGTAGTCATAGAAACCTGATTAAACATAATTGCTAAGTCTGTTTAAACGATTCTTAATAAGAGTATTTTTTTTTTTGAGGAATCTCGTGTGCTCATAAGTATTTTTTGTATTGTCCAAGTTCTAGTTTCTATCGATATCTCATCAATTACATGTTATCTCTTAAACTTTATCTATAGTTAGAGTGGAAGACAATCACATAATGAATACTTCATGATCCATTGTCTTCATGAGACTTTAGGCAAAAGGTAGGACGGATGGATGTATTAGAAGTAGACAATGCGTTTGATATCTCTTGTAAATTAGGTGATGTATGTTAAGTTTTTTGTGATTTTTGAAATTTTTTGTTGAGTTTTGTTTAACTTGTGGTGTTGATAATGTTTGTTTTAGTAAGTAATACATTTTTTTTTTTGAAATCAGTAAGACAAACTACAACTTTGACTTAGAAAAAGAAACACTCAAGTTTGGTTTTGGTTTTTGTTCTTTACTATTTCTTTGCCTAAAAAAGTTTGGTTTTGTACGAGCAGGTAGGACCGTAAGTGATGTTACATGTGAATTAGTGTGGTTAACATCGTTGCTACTAGAATTATCATTTCACCAGTCTGAATCTCAAGTTATTTTTTACAAATCTTCGTATTGTTATCAGAGATCAAATATTTAATTAGGTTGAATAATTTAAAAGAGTAAAATGAAAATAAAAACAGATATGAAGTAAGAATCATGACTCAGCCCATGTAAGACAAGACAAAAAAAAACAATCACGGAAATCGGTTTGAAAAATTGGTATATAAGTGAAGTACTCTCTCTGTTCCTAAATATAAGATGTTTAGAATAGTTTTAATGTTCTAATATGTAGGATGTTATCATATTTCTAGGTAGCTTTAAGTTTATAAAAAACTGTGTAACCAATCAAATTTAATAATTCTACTTTTTAATTTAAAATTGAGTTATTTTCATTACAAGTCACTTTATGTCTTTTTATTACATTCAAGATCACTTTGTGCTACCAAAGTACTTTCTGTTGGTTGAAGACTTCTTTGTCCTAAAAATGAAACCAGAATAGATATTTTTGTCAAATGACATTATATTTTGGTTAGATTGGTTAGAGTGTTTGACCAACTAAGAGTAAGACGAACTAAATTATGGGGGTGATTGGTTGGGCTGTAGAAAGTGACTTTAGCTTTAATTTTCATCTACAACCTTAAATACTACCAATCATGCTTTATCTTGGTTTTTAAAGCTACAACCAAAAAATTAAAACTACAGCAAAAACACACAAAAAATGGCTGTAAACATCTTATTTTCTAAAGCCCCATTTTTTTAGCTGTAGAAAATTTTAAAGCTACATCATTTAAAGCTAAATCAAAAATCCTACAGACAAAATATTAAAGTAAATTTTCTACAATTACAACCCAACCAATCACCCCCTATAACTAGTAGGACCTACTTCTTTCTCTCTTCTTTTCTATCTATTTCTTATCTTGTGCTTCTTATTTTTTTTATACGGTTACTTTTATAAATTTGCATTTTAATCATAGATGTTTTGATTTTCTTTTCCTTAAATTATTTGGTTGAGTAATATTTGTCACAGATTTTGTCAAGGGAGATGATGAAGCTCGTTCCATTACGACGGCGATTTTGTGAAGATCTTGTTCTACAAAAATGACGATTTTGCGATGAACATGGTTTTTTGTAGTGGAGATGATGAGATGTGTACGGTGGTTTCATGTGTATTTGTTACAGAGCGAGAAGATGCACCGGACGCTCTGGTGAGGATAAGAGAGAGTGAGGATGGGGATGAGAGAGGTGTGTCAGATCTTGAAGACCAGAGAAGCCGGTGTAGCTCCACCGTAAATGTAACTCTGACGCCGAGTCAATTTCCGTTTCAGCCGCAGATGAACCAGGCGATGTGAATCATGTAGGGCTGGAAAGTTTGTAAAGAAACTTACTTTTACATAATTTACATGTACACAAAATGTTTATGTGTACACATTGTACACAAAAAATTGATTTGTACAAAAAATTGATTTGTACACATGTACCACCAAACAATGACTCAATATAGATTTATAATTGTAATATACATAATTTACATCTACACAAAATATTTATGTGTACACATGTACACAAAAAATTGATTTGTACACATGTACCACCAAACAATGACCCCATATACGTTTATAATTCTAATATACAAAATATCCAAATGAGCACCTTACCATGATGCATTGACCACCTTCACACGACTACGCCGACATTTGCAAAGCTAGTACGCACATTTACTTGTTTCAAAAGTGTACAAAAAAAATTGTATCCACATGTACATAATTTTGACATGATCCACATGTACACGTTAAGAGTGATCAATATGCACTTCTTCCAACATGAACATCTTCCGTATAAAATCAAACTACACTATTTCTTTCAAACACTATATTGCAATCGTGTGCACATATTCACATGTAAGAACATTAGTAAATTTAAACTAGCATGACCATCTAACTTTAAGAGTAAAGTAATCTAATATAATCTCTAATGGTAGCCATTTCTTCACTAACCAGTTGTTTCATTGATAAAACAGCTTCGTGATTGAAAAATCACAACGATGTCATATCAAATACAAAACGTTATACCTAACAGATTCTTTAGCTATGAGGCAAACAACTTTTAAATAGTGTCATTCCTCAAATTTAAAATTCAACCTACCAACCATAAAGGCCCTTTGTAACTATTGAGCAACCTCTAATTGCAGTGGCTCTTAGTGTTCTTCTCGTACCATCTCCTTTGATCTCTAAGCAAATAGAATTTTCATTTTTTTTCTTCAAATTTTTTTTTTGATGCATGGACAGGAGACCCCAACCGGCTAAAGCTTGGTCATCATGAGCCCCGAAAGTAGAACTACATTACTAAGAACTTCATAAGTCTGAGCTTGCTCTTTGAACTGCAATAATATATATGAATTATTTCAAACGAGTAAACATAATACCCATACAGAACTAAGTCATACGTTAAAACATAACAAAGCTACAGATTTTCTTTTGGTACAATTAAAGCTATTGTATACATAAGTGTCACAAAGAATAAATCTCAACCATATAGAATCTAAACAACTAAAAATAGTTTTAAGAAAACTTCTGACGGAGATTTGGGGCAAAAAACTTATGACTTTCTCCAATGGAGACATCTCAAAACTCAAAATATTCTTGGTCCACATAAAACTGGAGCTTTAACCATGGATAACTTACACAGTAAACAAATGTAAAAAGGCTAAATTTCAAAATTCAGTAAAACCCAACATTCAATAAATTCAATTGATCAGAGAGATAAAGAACAAAACTTTTGTAACAGAAGAAATACCTACTTCCGTTTTGGTCGGTAATGAAATTGACCCACTCACCAAGAACGGTGGCGGAGACGTCGGCAAAGAGAGCTCACAATGGGTCTGCTCAGAGGTCGTCTCCTCCGTTCCCGAGGTGAATCTGCGCCATATTGACGCCACCGATGAATCCGCCGCTCAACTTCTTCTTCTCCGCCATCGTCTGCATCGGATTCATCCGCGTCACTGTCGCATCGCAGCTCGTTCTTGCCAAAATCGGGGCTCTTCTCTTGTATCTGCTATCGAATCAATATAGCATATATTTCAGCTGGAGGTCGTTTCCTCCGTTCTCCTCAGAAGGCGTGGAAGGATCTGTCGTCATTTTGGATCTCTCGGCTCCTCCAATGGGAAATCCCCTAATGCTTTTATTCTCTTTGGTTTGATTTATTTTTAGATACTGAAATCTATACTATACTAAAAGGATATATAATCCATGGAGAGGGTGTCCACATAAGACAAAAAAATCGTCCAATTAGATTTTAACGTTTTGCCATGTCATAACTGATTTCGGATATTGGGCTTGCGTTTTTTTTAAAAACTGTCATCCTTATACGATTGGGCCAGGAAGCCCATCAAAGTTGGAAGCATATGACCTGATACTTCTCCGACTCGACTTTGCCCCTTCTCACTTTTCCTGTCGGTGAAACCCTTTGCCCTTCCTCTTCTTCGTTTCTGTTTCACGATCTGATCCACAATCAAGCAATACATCCTCCACTTCGTTTTTCCTTTTACTCATCATCGATCAGAAAGATTAAAAATATTCGTTTCTTACATCTTAGTCCCATCCTCATCGTCCTCTTCGTCGCCTTTAAAATATCAGTTCTATGTGTGATTTATTTTTAGTGTTCTCTATCTTTATGTACATTGAGTATATATAAACCTTCAGATTGTCCTCTCCTGTACCTTTATTTTTTGCCGTTTGAAAATCTCTGAAACTCTCACATAGTGTCAAATTCACAGATCACTTCTCCGACTTGAAGGCCGGTCCGTGTTAAGACTAGACTCCGGAGGTCAGTTGATGTCCGTCAATATGATCCTTCTTGATGCCAAGGTAAATTGCTTTCATAAGTTTAATTAAGTTTTAGACACGGCTTCAGATTTTGATTACTCTCAAATTGATAACCATTTTTAAAGAAGTGAAAGTTGGTTCTTAACTCCATGAGCAACAGAGCAAGTGAGTTAGCTAGGAGGCAGCTCCAGTCCATGTCTGCACTTCTGAAGGTCATTATTTTTGAGCCTACTTAAACATATTATATTCTTACATTAGGTTGTTAGTGTCACATGATAGGCCGAGAAATCTTGGGCCTATTGACATTGGCGATTGAGATTTTGATAGATTGTTATAGATTTGGTAATAACGGTGAAGTATTCATCTTCTGGATGGAACTATTTTTCTTTTTATGAGATACAAAAAAAGATTAACGAGTGTGTATGGATATAATAATCAACCCGTGAACAAAATTCCGAGCTAAGTATTAGGACAGTGGTGAAGACATTGACATTGTCGTCTCCAGCTCCCAAAGAAACGAAGGTTTGTATTATATGTCAGACTTATTTTCATGTATTTTATATAGCTTGCTACGTCAATCTCGGTCTCTCTTGATCGGTATTAGATTCTGATGTTTGGAGTTTCCATATTTTGGTTCTCTTTATGCCTTATCCAAATTTGGTGTTGTGCTGTTGTTTTACTTTAGCTGTTTTGGTTGTAAGTGACGATGTGGTTGCACATGTGACAAAATTAACTTTATAAGATGATGCTCTCTGTTTGAGTAAAATATTTTTTGTTCCTGTTTAAACTATTAGACAAGTTTATTGAAGTCTGATTCTTGAAATTTTCAGGGAGCTTAGTATAGTGTCTTGCCAACATGTTCTACTCTACTTTTTTTAATTGTTCACTGTTTTGAATTCTCAGAGAATTTGGATGAAACAATGTTGTACTAAAGAATAAACCTGAGCAGGTGAAGCCGTATGTGATACATATTTGTTTACAATTTACACTATGGTAATTAATGATGAGGGATGCACTTTGACAGGGTGGGAATAACAATCAGGAAATGATATGTCAGGTGCTGGAGTAGTCAGAAGGAGCCACATTACGAGAACAAAACAATCACATAACACTCCTACACAAACTTTCAATTACTTAGTAGCTATGCAGTTAAATTTTATTTTTGTTCGGTTTATTTGTAAGTTCTTAAAATCCTCTGTTATACTATTCCGAGTTTCCGACCATTCCCATATATTGTTTCATACTTAAAAAACAAGTTCGTAGGTTCTTTACCAGTCCAGTAAATAAAAACAAATCAGTTAGAAATGCAAAGTAAATATTCCACATATCCCCACCCACTAATAACTGCGACTGATGTTAGAAATAATAAAAGAAAAACATGTAAACACATCGGGCAGAGAGACTTCAAAAGAAACTATTCAAGCAGGTTACATATTTTCAGCACCTACTCTTTCACAAACTCACATATTGAAGCTTACCTACTCTCTCACAAACTCACATATTGAAGCTTATCAGCGTAATGATTCGCACAAGTACTTAATTGTCGACTTTTCATCTATACCTTACCAAATGGTTAACAGGAAACCCCCCGTACAGACGTACGTACTGCTGGACCAGAGATAGGGCCGTCTGGGAGACTCAAGTCTCGAGCTTCGAGAGGATCCTCAAACAACCATCAAACAGCGTCCCTATCCACGAAAACACAACAAGGTACCTAAGTGGAGCTATCTATGAAACAGAAGCGTCCCGAACTTGAAAGATAATCCCTAACAATAATCATAAAACAGAGGTTGATGAACGACAACCATGGTTAAATGGGATATGCTTGACTACCGCAAGTGTAGACTTTTTTCGGATCTGATATAATAAGACAGAATACGTTCAATCAATGCAAACATATCTTAGCCCATATTATATTATATTTTTTTCCTTTTCACTTCAGTGCGACTGTTTGCTATAATGTACCAAGCTATCAATGTATTGGATACGTTAAGAGTTTGAGAATGATTTGTAACCATGACGTGTATATGCCTCCATCAAATAGTGTGTTACTAAGATTTTAACAAATGCGATAAACCCTTTTAGCCAGAAAAATAAAGCATGCTAGAAACACCATAAATCAGATAAATAACAAAAGCTCTACGTCATATAAAAATGAAAATATTATAATGAAAATCCACTACCTCAATATGTAGGTCGATACAGTTGTTATTATACGGGTGTTTAAGGTTCTTACACAAAGATTAAGAAAATACAAATTTCTATGCAATTTATCTTGGTTACATTAAATTACATTAAATAAAATCAGTCTAACCAATATAAAAAACATGAAGTATTTTGTAATTGGTTGCAAATTTCAATTGATATTGAATTTTATCTAGAAATGTGAGAACATCACTTATTATGAAACAAAATAAAAATGCTTAAACACCACTTAAAATGGTACGGAGAGAGTAATAACCAATTATATATTGAGTCTGTTTATACTTTTTTATTCCATTATTCCAATTTTGAAGATAGAGTATATGTTAAAGATCATTTCAGTATCTGTTATATTTTTTTTGTAGATATTTAGATTTTTACTGAATTTGTTTTGAATAGAAATTCAAATTTTACTTAGGATATCAAATATAATTAATGTTTTATTTTGACCAATAAATATAATTAATGTTCATTCATGAGTTTTATTAGTTTTTTTTCTATAGCTTAATATAATATCTAACTATAATTTTTTTTAATGAAATCATTCGTTAAGTAAAATTATATAATTTATGGTAATAAAGCTTCCATTGATTAACATTAAGTATCTCAATGAAACAACAAATACTCAAATATAGAATTCATTTGGTTTTATATTTATATAATTAAAGTCACAAATTTTTATATATAATTATATAATAATCAAAATAGGATAATTCATCTATTAATTATGTCTCACATTGATTTTAAAAACTTAGATGCTTTATAATAAAAATGGTTAATACATCCTTTTAAGATCTATAACATTTTATAATACAAAATTTTAGAGTATTGGTTATTTGGAATTTTGTTTTGATGGACCACTTCCAAAACATAAGATCAGTTATTAAAAAGTCTTAGCAAAACAACAAAAATAAATACCCAAAGTTATAAAATATTTTATGTGAAGATTAATATGACTTCCATGCATATATTTAAATTTTACTAACTATTTTATTTTTCTAAACCTCATAATAAAATATTTTTATAAATTCGACAAATAAGTTTTAAAAATGATAGTAAAATTTAATAAATTCACTAATACATTTTAATATACAAAACTATCTATTTAAATTAGTATAAAAAAATCCGGCGCGTAGCGCCGGCAAACCACTAGTATTGTTAAAGTTGAATTGTTTGTTGTTACTTGTTAGCAAATAACAATTGGAGTAACTAATTAAAGATAACAATTGGATTTCATTTATGTTTCAGTTAGCCGAAAGTGTGCCAGTAGCTGAAAGTGATCTGAAGTGTAATTTTAAACTCAACTAGATCTTGACCCGCGCAACAGCGCGGATGTTCTTTTTCGGTTTTATAAACATATATATTTATTTTAATTCATTAGTGGTATACAATTTTAACGTTAACCATATATTTAAATGTTTATATACATATTTCAAATATAACAATTTTATAGTTTACATGGTGTAATAATCAATAGTTTAAAACCATCACATGTATTTGTCATTTCTTATTATATATTTATGTTACTGTATTTGAATTTTGTTATTAAACAAATTAATATATGCATAAAACAAAGTCGTATTTCTTTATAGCAATATTTTTTTACGTTTATTCATTTTAAAAATATATTCTTTGTATATACAAAAATCTAAGATATATCAATTTTTATACATGTATCATATAGTTTGCGAATGTTAAGTGGTTATGCCATCGTATTATATTTTTAGTATAAATATTTTATATTTATGAAAATAAAATTATAAATTTATCAATTTAATATAATTTATCATATTTAATTTAATATAATATTTTTACTTTAACATAAATTATTATTATTATAAAATAGATAAAAGTAAGATATAATTTTTGTGTTTTATTTTATAAACTATAATTGAATACATATAATAAATAATAATAGTTCATTGCTAATTACAAAATTAGTTAAAATATTTACATAAACTTCCTGAAAATTAAGATATTAAAAATAAAATTCAACAGATTTGTTAGAATTATATATATATATAGTTAAAATGAAAAGATATCATAATTAAAATAAATACAAAGATTTTTATATTATTAGCTTTAATAAAATACATGTTAATTTCTATACATGTACTATATAGTGTGCTAATGTTAACCCTTGTTACCAACATATGTTATTCTGAACATAAATACTTATGAAAATAAAAAAAAATATATAATAATTTAATATAGTTTATTATGTTTAGTTCAATATAATAATTTTCTTTTAATATGATTAATTATGATTATATAATAGGTAAAATAAGATAAAACTTTTATTCTTAATTTTATAAAATATATTAATGTATAATAATATTTTAAAACTAATTACGAATTATAAAAGATATTTACATAGAATTTTTGAAAATTAAGATCTTGTTAAAATCTTTTAAACAGATTTGTTTGATTTTTTAAAAATATATTTATATTTAAAATTAAAAGATATCAAAAGATATTATGACTAAAGTAGTTCAAAGATTATATATATTATTAATATTCATAAAATACATTTAATATTTTTTAAAAATGGTTCAAATTAAAAAATCACATATGAAAGAAGTCATGATTTTTATTTTAATACAACTCATTATATATATATATATATATTGGTTAAATCATTTAAATCAGTTCAGTATTTGAACTATACAATGGTTTATATTACTACTATGTATAATTTATTAAGGAATCAAATATGTGTTTGTTAACCAATCTGGTTTTATAGGAGTCGATTGTTATATTAGGAATGATATATTATTAAGTCATATTAGTAGGAACAAATGAATGATAACTGATTTCTAGTGATAGTCTATTTTTTAAAATATCACACATGAATCAAGGTTGTGACTTCTGTTTTAATATATAAGATAAGTGTTTTAGAATGTAAAACTTTTTTAAAAATTTAGTGACACTTTTTAGATAAAAAGTAAAATTTCTAATAAATGTGTTTTACCTAAAAAAATCTTATATTTAAGAACAGTTGGAGTATTTATATAGGTTCTTCAATTATCAAATAGAGTTTCTTTTGCGTAATTCTAGAAATTTTTTTTTTTTACTTCAGATCCCTCTAAATCTTTCCCAGGCGCCGCTTCTCCGAAGGCTCTCTGACGCGGGTGGAGCCAAGGCTCGCCGACGTATGCCTGTCCAACCTCGACATTGTCTTCTCTCAGTCCTCCTCGATTCATGTCCAAGCTGTTTGTTCACCGGCGCTCCGATGACTCTCTGTTGGTCGGAAGTTTCTTCGACTACCATGTACTTCAAAGAAAAAAAATCTACTTTATCTATCGATTTATACCTGGCTATTAGGCAGTTCTGAAGAGAGCCACTAGATTCGATGGGAAGTGAAAGATCATGTAAAAAAGAGTGGCTATTATGAAAAGTAGTTCATTAAAACACTTAAGGTTCTGAATGGTAAAAGCAGTTCAAGCAGGACAGATCAAGCGGATCATGCAGATCAAGCGAGACAAGTGCATATCAAGTGGATCATGCAGGAGAGATGCAGATCAAGCGGAACAATTAATTTTATAAGTTATGAATGGGAAAAGCAGTTCAAAAAATGCAGATCATAATTATAGGCATAACATGAAAATATAATTTACATACGTATAATTATAAGTATATTTCTAAGAACAATTATAATTTATAGGATAAAACTAAATCTATAAGAAATAGTTTCATTATTAATTTCAATATTTATTTTATGATACAAAATCATATTAATTAATAAATAATAAATTTAGAAATAATATCTTTATAATATCTATAATATTATTTTCTTAAATAAATAGTCTTATTATATTTATCATTTTCTTAATACTTTTTGATTAAATAAATCAATTTTTATAAATCTAATAAAAGTATGATAAATTATGAAGAATAAAATGTAACTTTAAGTCAGATAAAACAATCAAAGAAGAATATTTAAACATATATAAACACAGTTTTTGTATTTTAAACAAATTTTAATATGTCATAATTAAAAATGTAATTTTTTTTTTATCTTTTTCCATCAAAAACTTTTCATATTTTGAGTAATTACAGGGTTCTGATAATAATATTTTATGAAACAAAACTCTGATTTTTCACCATTTGTGAAAGTTTAATCTACAAAACAGAAGTATAAAATCTTCAACTCTGGTTAATGCAGAAAAACAATTAATATAAAAACGTTCAGAAAAAGAGACTAATTAATTTAAATAATATTTGCCACATTTAAAACTAAAATAAGACCACAAAAGATGACCGTAGAAAAGGGGGGGGGAGTTCTCATTCTGCTAGGTATTATATTTAGACCAACAAAGAGAAAGAAATTTATTTTAAAAAAAAAAATTGAAGAGAATGAGGAATTACATAAGGAAAGAGTTACTGAAGTTTACGTGCGTGTGTGCGTGTGAGAAAATATGAACTTTGCACTTAAGCAAATATTTTTCGTCAGTAGAACGTGGTATTTTTATCGATGATAAATCAGTATTTTAAGAATTAATTTATTACATTGAAAATTTTCTATTGGCTATAAAGATAATGAGATGGTTGAACAGCATCAAAACTGTAGGAGTAGAAACGCAAGCAGATGATCTGCTTTTAAAAAGAAAAAGACAAAAAAAATTACACTTTATGCAGATCTCCTGCCTTTATTCATTGGAACATCAAAAAAGATGAATGGTTCGTACATGACAGATAAAACTCATATGCATGACACATGTTTTTGTACTGTCCTTCTAATCAAACACTTAGGCTAAAAATGGAAGATGGGAAAAATGGTGGGCCGTACACTAAAGCTGGACCATCCACCTTTGACTCCCATTCACATAGAAATTACGAAACGTAAATATTTGATGGAACATACACTAGCAGTTAAAAATGGTGGATGTCACCCAAAATATAAAGAAACGCCTTTTACCAATAAAAGAAGGGATTCCTACACTTTGTGAGTATTGCACATATTTTTAGGATGATAATAATATATGAACTAGTTAAAAAACAAATATAATAATATGAAAAACTATCATGATCTATCTACAATTATTTTCTTTTAGCTACTATAATTTTAATTCTTGCACATAATGATTTATCATTAAAAAATTAATTTATGTAATGTATTTCTAAATTATATTTCTAAAATTAAAAATATTTATGATTTTTAATTCATATTTGTAACAATTTAAAATTGTTAATATATTATACTATTATTTTTAATATTTAGTTATTTTAAATAACTATAGTTAATATGTAGTGTATATAAAATATTAAATAATTTTTTAACTAATTAATAATTTAAAATTTAATATAATTAATAATAATATCTAAATTAGTTATTATAACTAGTTTATAGTTGCTTTCTAAATTTTAAACAACTATTTTAATTATAAAATAAATAATCATATAGATTTTATATATCTTTTATTTAAAATTTATATAATATTTTAGACCACTTTTTATTCACTTTTACCATTCAAACATATGTTTTGAACCGCTAGATCCGCATTTGTACCACTAGATCTGCTAGATCAACTTTAGTTCCACTCGATTCACTTGATCCGCTAGATCCACAATGCTCGATCCGCTTTCTCCATTCGAAGCCTTAGGCTTCGAATGGTAAAAGCAGTTCAAGCAGTGCAGATCAAGCGGATCATGCATATCAAGCAGAACAAGTGCAGATCAAGCGGATCATGCAGGAGAGATGCAGATCATGCATGAGAGATTTATATCGAACGAATGATGCATGAGAGATACAGATCAACTAATTTATTATTGTTATGAATGACAAAAACAATTCAAAAATATATAATATATATTTAAATAATAAAAATTACACTAAAATACATAATGTATAAACAATATCGAAAAATATTGTGTGTTTGTCGGTTATTAGACATAATATCTATAAATTAAAAACGACACAAATAATATTAGTGTGAGAAAACCATTAACAAATTAGAGACAATTATATATATATATTTTTTTTTTACAGCAGAGAAAATTATATCATTAAGTATGTTATAACAATTTTATCATATTATGTATTTACAATTTTTAATGTCAAACTTTGTGAACTATATTTATATGAATAAAGTGAAAGAAACAAAATCTATATATGTATAGTTTATGAATATATTTATTAGAATAATTATTATATATAAGGTAAAACTACATCTATAAAAATTAGATTTATTACTTTAGTTGACTAATACAAAATCATATTAATTTTTAATTAATGAAATATATTTTATTAATATTTATTGTATATTTTTTCTTAAATAAGTTCTCTCATATATATATACTTTTTATTCTAATTTAATACATACATATATTAAATACGAACATATAAAGATAGAGAAATGGATCCCTTTTATCATTTTGATTGATACATATTATAAGAGAGGGTGTGGCAAACAGGTTCAACGTGGAGTGTGCGAGAGTGAATATATTTTTAATAGTTGGTGTTATTTAATTAAAGAGTTTCAATTAAGTTAATTTAGAAAAAACACCTATTGGTCGGAAAAAATAAAAATAGTTGAACAGCTACAAAAGTGGAGTAAACTGCAGGACATGCAGGACAACTGCTTTTTAACAGAAAAAGACAAAACAAATTGGATATATGCAGTTCTCCTGTCCTGCTATTTAAATTGTTATAAAAAGTGATTGGCAATAAATTAAAGAGAAAATGCATATGCATATGATCTGCTTTTATCCTGCTTTTCCATTCACACACTTAGTGTCCGAATGGAGGAGCGGAACAAGTGCAGTTCTCCCGCACTACATTCACCATTCATCCTTTTTTGTTTGCAAAAGCAGTTCAAGCAGGATATCTGCATGCAGTTCAATATTTTTTGTCTCTTTGTGGAAAAAGCTCGAGATCTGCATGCAGATCTCACCCGCCAACATTTGGTGGTGTTGATCTGTTTTTTTTGTTTGGTCAATAAATAACCTTGTTACAACACATAACTTTTAAAATATATTTATCTAGTTTTAATAATATAATATTTTTATTTTATTTTATTTATAACTTTAACAATACTAAATTATCATTATCTACTAATTAGTTTTTGTTATATAATTTTTAATTTTTATAAATAAGAAAATAAAAAGTATAAGTATCTTATAATACATTTACAGGTATTTCGGCCGATCCTACAACATCTAAGATATTTGTTTAGATATCTAAGTGTCATTTTTATTGTTTTAATATATGATCTATAGTCTTGAACTGATTTTGTCATTCATAAGTTATAATAAATTATTTGATCTGGTTCTCTCCTGCATGATCCGCTTGATCTGCATTTGTCCCGCTTGATCTGCACTTGTCCTGCTTGATTTGCATGATTTGCTTGATCTGTTCCGCTTGAACTGCTTTTACCATTCGAAGCCTTATTCCGAATGGTAAAAGCAATTCAAGCAGAGCAGATCAAGCGGATCATGCAGATCAAGCGGGACAAGTGCAAATCAAGCGGATCATGCATGAGAGATGCAGATCATAATTATAGGCATAACATAAAAATATAATTTACATACGTATAATTATAAGTATATTTATAAGAATAATTATAATTTATAGGATAAAATTAAATCTATAAGAAATAGTTTCATTATTAATTTCAATATTTATTTTATGATACAAAATCATATTAATTAATAAAAAATAAATTTAGAAATAATATCTTTATAATATCTATAATATTATTTTCTTAAATAAATACTCTTATATTATATATATATTTATCATTTTCTTAATACTATTTTATTAAATAAATCAATTTTTTAAATATAATAAAAGTATGATAAATTATGAAGAATAAAATTTAACTGAATTTTTTTTATCTTAGAAATACAAAGAAAAAAAGATTTAAGTCAGATAAAACAATCAAAGAAGACTATTTAAATATATATAAACACAGTTTTTGTATTTTAAACAAATTTTAATATGTCATAATTAAAAATATAATTTTTTTTATCTTTTTTTATCAAAAACTTTTCATATTTTGAGTAATTATAGGCTTCTGATAATAATATTTTATGAAACAAAACTCTGATTTTTCACCATTTGTGAAAGTTTAACCTACAAAACAGAAGTATAAAATCTTCAACTCTGATTAATGCAGGAAAAAATATTAATATAAAAACGTTCAGGAAAAGATACTAAATGATTTAAATAATATTTGCCACATTTAAAACTAAAATAAGACCACAAAAGATGACCGTAGAAAAGGGGGGGGAATTCTCATTCTGTTAGGTATTATATTTAGACCAACAAAGAGAAAGAAATTTATTTTAAAAAAAATTGGAGAGAATGAGGAATTACATAAGAAAAGAGTTACTGAAGTCATCTTTACGTGCGTGTGAGAAAATATGAACTTTGTAGTTAAGCAAATATTTTTTGTCAATAGAACGTGGTATTTTTATCGATGATAAATCAATATTTTAAGAATTAATTTATTACATTGAAAAATTTCTATTGGCTATAAAGATAATGGAATGGTTGAACAGCATCAAAACTGTAGGAGTAGAAACGCAAACAGATGGTCTGCTTTTAAACAGAAAAGGACAAAAAAAATTACACTTTATGCACATCTCCTGCATTTATTCATTAGAACATCAAAAAAGATGAATGGTTAGTACATGACAGATAAAACTCATATGCAGGACAACTGTCTTTGTACTGTCCAATCAAACACAAATTTTTGGAAAAATTATTGAACTAAAAACATTAATTAGTGTTTGATTAGTGAACTAATTAATGAACTAAAAACATTAATTAGTAATCCTTTAAATCCACATACAAGTAAACTCCAAAGGTGTCACGGATCAATCAATTGGTCAGAAGAAAATCTAACAAAAATAAAACATAAAGCTCAAACTCTTAATCATAGCTTTAAATACCCGATACAAATGAGTTAACCAAGATTGACCAAAAACACACAAGAATCGAATCAGTGCACATAGATTGACCAAAAATACTTGCAATCGTTTATTGTGTTTTGTGTTTTCAAGATCAAAACATTCTGTTTTTTTTTGTTTATCTCATGAATTGGATGTTTTCTTTTTGTGACTTTGTCACTCCGAATCATCAACATCGTCTCTCAACCTGAATCGTGCCTTTTCCCAGCTCAACCTCACACTGTCTTTATGTCTGTAAACAAGCCCTCCAAAGAGCCAAAGAGGCGAGGAGGTTTTAGGGACACAAACAAAAGCGCAATTTATCGACCAAACCGATTCAATTTCATTCAACTGGTCTGAATCAAACCGAAATATACGAGAAATTATATGGGATGTATATAATACAAGATTTTAACCATATAACTGTGTTCAATTTTTTGGTCCGGAGCCCTGTTCGGAACTACGCTATGCGCTAGTCGGACGGCTACTCCGGGCCTAGCAAGTTACCAAAAAATCGGAGAGTAATAGGGATATACACGGGACCTAATTTTTAATAGGATTTAATATATTTATAATATGTTTAAGTACCAAATATATGTTTTAATACATGCTTATATAACTTTTACAGAATAACATTGTTTTTCCAGTATACATCTGATTCAAAAGTCACAAAAAGAAACTTCCAATTCATGAAATAAACAAAAAAAAACAGAATGTTTTGATCTTGAAAACACAAAATACAATAAAAGATTGCAAGTATTCATCCTTTTTGTCTTCGGATCAAGTAAGTAATCACCATGAATTGGGAAGATGGGTTAGGAGTTAGATCCTGTAGCATACACCTGCAATAGTTTGGACAATACAATCAAACTTGCAATTAAACCATGGCAAATAAAAAGACATACAACAACCAATACCTATAAACCAGAGCATATAAAGAGAGACATCATGTTAGATACAAAAACTTGACTGACCATCAATAACAAATTAAAATCAAAATTCTCAGAAGTTCATTAACAAAAAACTATACTCCTACTTGAGTCAATGATATACACATGTTATATGCGATGTATGATTCTTTGTGTGAACAAAAACTACAATGTATGAGTCTTCAATACTTTGATGACAGGAAACATTAGTCTTCTATGTTTTGATAACATAAAAAAAACGTGAACAAAAAGAGAATAAAAACAAACAAGTACGTTGAATCCAAACAAAGAATTAAAATCAGTTTCAAACAAACACAAGTGAGCAAAACAAAGAAGCAAAAGAAAAAAGATTACTTTGAATTCGCGAACAGAGAACGGTTGGCCCACAATTTTGTCTTGAACTAGGCGGCTGCGTTTCGTATTTACGCGGACAATGCGGATAAACGCGGACATTGTGCGGTCCACCGATTTGAGTCACCGAATTGCTTCTCCTCGCCACGGTCAATCTCAGAGTCGCGCCTTGGCGGCCGCGTTTTCGAACAGGGGCTTGGAGTCTATTTTGGTCTGTTTTATACGTCTTTATTCCATTATTTTATGTACACAACTAAATCAAACCTGACTTGGTTTGGTAAAAACACCGGTTTAAGTTTGGCTTTTTGTTGGACCAATTTATATTCAAATAGAACCATTTTAATCCGAAATTCAAGTTGAGCTTACTAGATGACAGATGTGCTGGTAATATCAGAATCTTTTCAAAACGCTTGGCCTCCGAGTAGCGTTTTAGCAGCCGCATTTGCGGTTACTCGGCCGCGTTTTTGAACACATGAATCAACCATCGACCAAACTGGACTTTACCCTTGGAAAAACTTATAATCTCAGATCAAAATATCTAATGGCCAATCTCCATATGATGACCATCTCTGACAATTCGAGGTCGATAGATAAGACTATTTGCAAGTTGACAGTGAAAGATGACAGATATAGATATAGATTTGGTTCATGTTCGTTTTTAATAAACCAGCATCTGAATATAACTTCTAGATATTGCATTCAGATGTTGTTTGTTTTTATAGTTAGCATCCAGATGCAACATTTATCATAGATGATAAGTTGTTTGTTTTCTGATTTATAATATTTTCTGAATACTAGTAGTAAGAATATTAAAAACATATTTTGTTCTTCTTAATAATAAACTCATTACAATATTCAAATAACTATATCTAAAATTAATTTACATTTTTTTTGCAGAAAACACACAATTTTGTGGGGTTTTGACGGAAAACTTAATTTTCCGATTTTGGCAGAAAATACACAATTTGCGGTTTTGGCACAGAATATAATTTTACAGTTTTAAAGGGAAAATAATATTTTACGGTTTTGGCGGGAAACTGAAACTTTATGGTTTGGGTTAGTAATTTGTTGTACATTCTTTAATTGCATATTGGTTTTGAGTTAGAGGGAGGTTGAAACCTCACAACCATCATCACCATCGAACTTGTTTTGTGATAATTAATTTGTCGGCCATTTGCATTTTCTTTTTGTATTTTTTGTCACATCTACAGTTATGAAACACATATACATTGAATGTCATGTGGTCGAAAATAAAAATTTGTAGACATTACGTACATGTGAAGTCACAAAAGGCTTTATTTTGTGTTTCCTTACTTAAAGAGGATAAATTTGTTGGTCAAATATTTGAACAAACTACACATCAAGGTAACATCATAACAATGAATTTTATAAAAGAGGAGCAGAATTTCTGAAGTTTATGAATTTAATATGATTATGATTGTACCAACCAAGGTTTTGTATGTATATCCGAGAGTCTACTTTGAAACTTAAATAAGCCAAGATTTTATTCACCATTCTCAAACATGAGACGATGATAGTTCCGTTAATCGGTCGTTCAGGTGTTTAAGTGATTCTAACACAATTAAATTTTCAGCTAATATATCAGACACTCAGAGACGTGAAATTAGGCGAATTATGTATCTAAACTGTAACATAAAAATTATTAGCAAATAACACCTTAACTATCGATTTGATTAGCTAGTTAGATGTGTGATTAGCGTCTAATACATTTTATGTGATCTGAAATAGTAATTATTGCCAGAGAACATATGTACACTCAATCTGATTGACTTTTTCAACAAAAAGCTAAATAAATATACTATACACCACATACACAAATAATAGTTCAAATAAACAGAAATTACTACGTCGATCAGATATGAAAAGCTTAAATTAATTTAATTTGGAAAAGGAAAATATGGTATTCTGAAGAAGAGAAAAAAAAAACGATTGATAAATTTATAAAAGATAATAAATTAGCAGGTAACATTGTTTTTCCAATTTAACCGCTGGTCATCATCATCCTCACAAATTCATCATAATTGACTTGACCATCACCATCCAAATCTGCCTCCTTTATCATTTGAGCAACTTCTTCATCGGTTAGCTTCTCCCCAAGATTGATCATCACATGCCTCAACTGCAATATATCAAAGAGTTGTTTTTTGTAACACCAAAGAGTTTGTATAATAAATGATGTTTTTGAGTAAAACAGACACCCCAGTGTATTTTCTGTAGTTTCTTAATATTATTGGTTTTGATTGTAAACTATTACTAGATTTTGACCCGTGCAACCGCACGGGTGTTTGTTTTCACTTTTCTATACATAAATTATTGTTTTAAAACATAAGTGGTATATATTTTTAAAGTTAATCATGTACTTAAATATTTATATAACTATTTCAAATACAATAATTTTATAATTTACATGTTATAAGTAATTAATTGTTTAAACCTTATGTATTTGCCGCTTCTTATTATATATTTATCTTATTGTATTTGCATTTAGTTATTAAGCAAATTAATATATTCATGAGAAAATATATTTAAAAAATATTTTGTATTTAATTTATGCTAAATTCTGACCCGTATTTTAAAACTGGATTTCTTTTTACCAATATTTTTATGCTTATTCATTTTAGGTAATTTATTATTGTATATATAAAAGTGTAAGATATGTTAATTTTTAGATATGTATTATATAGTTTGTTAATTTTAAGTCGTTCTATCATCATATTATATTTTAAATAAATAGTTTTATATTTATGAAAATAAAATTTATAAATTTATCAATTAAATATAATTTTATCATATTTATTTTAGTATAATAATTATATTTTAACAGGATCATGACTATAAAAGTAGATAAAATAGGATATAATTTATTTATTTTCGTTTCTAAACGATAACTTAAAATACATTAAGTTATTTTTTAAATATTACACAGATTTATTAAAAATTTTAAAATATAATATATACATATATATTATATTTAAAATGAAAATATATTATGATTAAAGTAGTTACAAAGATTTTATATTATTAACTTTAAAAAAATACATGTTAATTTTTATACATGTATTATATAGTTTGATAATGTTAACCCATCTTACCAACATATTAGATTTTATTTTTGAACATAAATATTTTATAATTACGAAAATAAAATATATAAATATATAAATTTAATACAATTTTATTATATTTATCTCAATATAATAATTTTAATTTAATATGATTGATTATGATTATATAATAACTAAAATATTATAGATTTTTTTATTTTTCATTTTATATAACTGAATATATTAATGTATAATAATATTTTAAACTAATTTCGAAATTAGTGAAAATATTTAAATATAATTTCAAAAATGAAGATCTTGCAAAAATCTTCTTAAACAGATTTGTTAGAATTTTAAAATAAATATATTTATATTTAAAATGAAAAGATATCAAAAGATACTATGATTAAAATATTTTTAAAATTATATTTATTATTAGTCTGAATTAAAATATAGTATGAATTTCTATGAATAGGTCCATTAGGTCCATTTTTAAAAAAAATCACACATGAATCAAGGTTGTGACTTCTATTTTAATATATAAGATTCGTGTTCTATCAATACATCCTAAAAATGGCGAAAATAATATTTAATTATACATCTTATTTGCACTAGGTAAGACATATGCTCTGCCCAATAAACCAATATAATCATACACATCTTACTAAATGTTGTTAGGCTTACTAAAATATTTCTTTTGACCTCGTTATCATCCAAAATGTCACAATGCCAGCTAGCTCGATACTTCAAACAAATTAACCTTACTTTTCTACTACGCAAGACGATCACTTTTTGATTAATTAACAATAATATAAACAAACATATCTTGTTGTTATTTTCTTGTCTAAATTTCAAAATGAATAAGACACCTAAAGATCTCTTGTATATCTCGAAACATCGTCTAGCCTTGTTTCCTGATATTTGTCATTAACTCAAAAGATTCTAACCGAAAATGAATTATAACTGGATCTAGAGTTTTATCAATTTTTCCCTTTATCAAATTAAATGCACAATTGATATATTTGTTGTAGGAAATTGGTTTATAAAAGTAATATTCACATAGTTTTATCTACTTTAGACATTGAACTATTTAGATTCAAATACAATCATTCATAATTATTTATCGATGTCTCCAATCATTGAATTAAAGAAAATCGTAATTAGACCGCACGTACTGAGTGTTGTACTACAATACGCAACAGAGCACATCGAATTGATATTTGTTAAAGCATACTTAACTACGAACAATGTGCTTAACAAAAATCAGAAACAACTAAAACACTTAGAAGAGTAAAAAAAAACTATTAAAAAGGAGAAAAGCAGAACTATCTAATTTAATTATGACAAGGAAAATGTAACTAATTACTAAATGGAGTACATGCTAACCTCGCTGGCCGAGATGTAGCCATTTTGGTCTTTGTCAAACACTTTGAATGCTTCTTTCAGCTCCTCATCTGCATCAGTTTCCTATATAACAAGAAAAGAAAGTTAATTAACATAGACAAAAACCTAATATGAATCAATTAATATAGTTTCATATAAGTAATGTAAACCTGGATTTTGTTGGCCATGAGGTTGAGGAACTCAGAGAATTCGATGGTGCCGTTACCATCGGAGTCGATATCATTGATCATATCTTGAAGCTCTTGTTCGGTCGGATTCTGATCCAACGAGCGGATCACAGTGGCAAGCTCATCAGCAGTGATGCAACCATCTCCATCTTTGTCGAACAGACAAAACGCTTCTTTAAACTCCATGATCTGTTCTTGAGTCAGTTCTTGTTGTTGTAGTTGTGTCTTGTCCATCCAAATAAAACTGTTTTTTTAGAGAGAGGAGATGAGCAGAAAGTAAAGCTTTGAAGTGCTTCAACTCTCATTCTCTGCTTTCATATATGTAGAAGTCTTTGCTTCCACTTTCATGCTTTGGACTCATTCACTTTTTCCATTTTTCTCCTTTTTGAAATTTATTATTTGTGTGGAAATTTTAATTCAAGTCACATGACTTAGGGTCTGACTGGTTCAAACGCAACGGTTGCGGTTGCGGCTGCGGGCGTTTGCGGATGCGGGTGGTTGTGGTTTCTAGCGGTTTTAAGAAATTTGTACGACTGGTTCTGCGGTTAGAAATTGGTGCGTTTGCGGGATACTTATGACTAGTTAACTACCAAATACAGCAGCGGTTAAATAATAAATTAACAATATTTATATTTTATATAATTATAAAAATATCAAAAATCATAATATTATAATAAATATGTAAATTATATTTTCAAAGTTATAGTTTTAAATTTTTTAAATTATAGAAAATATTTTTATTTTAAAATTTTATAATATTAATTAAAATATAATAGATATATTTTAGTATTTTTATAATTCCATTTTAAAAATTTTATTTTTATTTTTATTTTTGTATTTATATGGTTTTTTTTAAAAAAAGAAAAAAAAATTATCCTCCCGCAACCGCCCGCAACCGCAAACGCTAGCTGGAACCAGCTTTTGATTTTAAGAGGTTCGGAGCGGTTTGAAGCGATTTGTAGCGGTTTGTATGATTGTTTCGAAACGCTGTCAACCGCTACCAATCGCAAAAGCTGCGTTTACGGGTGGTAGCGGGAAAACCAATCAAGCTCTTAATAATGCTATTTTCCTTATACAGATTTTAATACAAACGCGTCAGGTGGGATACTTTTAGGTTTGCTATATTTTTTTTTTAACTAAAGGCTTTCATATATTAAAATGCAGAAAGAAAGAAAAAATGTTACAAGCCTAATGGCTACAGTCAATCCGAGCCCAATTGTTTTCTTGCCAGTTATGTAAAACCCAATAGGAAACCCATAAGTGAAGAACTGATGTCAAGCCCACCACGCGAGGCCCAGTAGATGGAGAAACTGAAGAAACCGATCAAGAGGAGAAGGATTATACCCACATTTGCATGAGCCGGGAGGAGTTGATCGGATTAGATTGGCGCATGGATAGTATCTTGTCTTTGATCTGTCGATCTAGTAGGCGAAACAAAGAGTCCACAGTCTTGAATTGCCGCCGGTGTAGTCGATTGTTTCTCTCATTCCAAGACCAATATATTGCAGCTTGCCAACCGATGTAAGTAAGTCTCTTCCTGATCCTATTTCCCTGTAGTTGTTGCAATTGCGAAATGGAACCGTTCCAGTCCCTTTCAGGTATTAGCCCACACTTAACTGCGATGATTTGCCATAGATCCCAAGTGTAACGGCATTGGAAGAAGAGGTGATCCCGTGATTCAGCCCCTGTATTGCATAGCAGACAAGCTGAATCCGTTTGTAGCCCCCAACTTAGTAAGCGATCTCTAGTCGGACAGCGGTTAAGGACAAACAACCAAGTTAAGAAACTGTGCTTCGGTATCCCAGCGTTTATCCAAACAATTTTTGCCCAAGGTACTGCTTCCTCTTCCTCATTTCTCAGTTTCCTATACACCTCTCCTATTGAATATCGCTTTGTACGGGCATCATTTAATACCCATTCATAGTGATCATCTTCATCTACCAGAGATATCGTTGTGAGGTGTATCTGCACTTGAAGTAGCTGCTCAGTCCGTGCTGGTGGTAGGAGCCAATGCCCATCGGAAAACAGTTCAGATAGAGTTGCAGTTGCTGAAATGCCCAACCGAGAATGCATCGGGCGAGATAGGTATTTCTCCAATGAGCCAAATGGAGACCAATTGTCAGTCCAGAAGCGGCATTTCCTTCCATTGCCTATGCGCATTTTTATCCAGGCATACACCTCATCTCTCATCTTGATCAGTTTGTTTGCTAGCCATGAGAACTTAGGATTTGTCTTCACTATCCAGTAGTTGCTTAAATCCCCATGCAAAACTTCAGTCTTGAACCACGCTACCCATACTGAACCTGATTGGAAAAATAATAGCCAAACTAGCTTTAGACATGAAGCTTTGTTCCAAGTTGATAGGTCCTTGATTCCTAAACCCCCATTGCTTTTAGGTTTGGTTACTTTCTCCCACGCTACTCTTGCGGCACTAGGTCCTTCAGCTTTCCCCCTCCAAAGAAATAATCCGCAGAGGCTGTTTATGCTGTTAATGCAGGCCTTGGGTAAGATGAACGACGAGCACCAAAAATTGTTTATTCCCGCAATTACCGTCTTGATTAGTAGTAGCCGCCCTGCGAAGCTTAATGATTTTGCACTCCAAGAATTAAGACGGCCTTTCACCTGTTGGATCATCACCTCGCAGTTTTGGATTGAAAGCTTCTTTGAGGTTAGGGGAACTCCCAGATATCTCACTGGTAACTGACCATGAGGCATGCCTGTAGAGACTTTTATCACATCTAGCTCTTGCTGAGTCAGACCAGACGCAAAGAACGAAGACTTCTCTACACTGACGGCCAGTCCTGAGCGTAGCTCGAACTCACGGAGGATCTGAAGCACATTCTGCACTGATTCAAGACTCCCATCGATGAAAATGAGGAGATCGTCAGCAAAGCAAAGATGGGTGAGCTTTGAGGATGAGCATTTGGAGTGGTAGTTGAACTTCAAATCATGAGCCGCTTTATTGAGCATAATAGAGAGCACATTCATGGCTATCACAAACAGATAGGGGGATAAAGGGTCTCCCTGCCTTAAACCCCTTCTTCCTTTAAAGTACCCCTGAACACTTCCATTATACCCAATCATGAAGCTTGGTGAGCAAATACACGCTTTAAGTCTCTTCAGCAGCACCTCAGGAAGTTGTAACCCTTGTAGACAGTTGAACAAAAACTCCCAAGAGAGCGTGTCGAAAGCCTTTGCAATGTCTACTTTGATGGTGATGCGCTTCGGTCCTTTTCTCTTATGGTATCCGTGCACTAATTCTGCCGCAAGCACCGTGTTCTCCACCATTAACCTGTCTTTCACAAACGCAGTCTGATTAGGCACAATTAGAGAAGGCAGTATAGGTTTTAACCGTTTCACTAGCAGTCTTGAGATCACTTTGTAGATTGTATTTAGGAGAGCAATGGGACGGAAATCAGATATAGCAGAAGCTCCCGGTCTCTTGGGGATCAGAGCAAGGATGGTTGAGTTAGTGGAAGACGGAAGGAACGAGGTATGAAAGAAGTGAATGATAGACTGAGCTACCTCATCCCCTAGAAGCGACCATGATGCTTTGAAGAACCCTGAAGTTAGGCCGTCAGGCCCTGGCGCTTTGTTAGTGTTCAGCCTAAATATCATCTTAGTGATTTCCTCAGCCGTTGGTATCGATACCAAAGAGGGTATAAGATTTTCAGGACAGCAGAAGCCTATGCATGCATGGAACCAGTCTGGTGTAGAGTGTACAGGAGGAGGCGTCAATTCAGCAGGCCCCAAAATAGCTTTGAAGTGATTAACAGCAATGTAACCCATAGCTATTGGGTCAGTGATGAACTCCCCCGAAGGTAGCTGGAAAGATCTTATGGAGTTGTAGCTCATTCTGGTTTGGAAGATTCTGAAGAAAAGGTTGTGTTCTGATCTCCCTCCTGAAGCCAATTCACTCGAGATTTTTGCCTGAAATAGCTCTCCTCTATAGTTCTTAGGAACAACCATCGTTGCAATAGATCCCGCTCCTCTTGGAATAACTCCTCTGATGGTGTTTCCAATGCACGTACCTGCACAACTTGTAGCAAACTATTAGCCTCACATACTCTCATTTGGATGTTTGAGAAGTTCTCTCTGTTTAAGTTCTTTAACACTCTCTTTAGACTTTTTAATTTCCAACACAGGTTGGTCAAGTTAACCGCCATGCTTCCGGCCTCATTCCACGCTTCAGTAACCAGCTGGATGAATTGCGGATGTTTGGTGAGGTAATTGAAGAAACGGAAAGGCTTGGTTCCAGAGACTGGAAGTTGGTGGGCTAAGTCAGTAAGACAGGGCGTGTGGTCAGAGGTTAGGGAAGGGAGGAAGTAGCTAGTGCTATTGGGGTAGTAAGCAATGAACTGCGAGTTAACAAGTTGCCTATCCAGTTTCTTTGCAATGGGCATCTCCGGCTGGTGATTTGACCATGTATGCTGAGGTCCTTGAAAGCGAAGGTCGAACACACCAATCTGACGGATGCAATCATTGAACTCAGTCATCTGTGGAGTGACAGTGTTTACCTCACGAAGTGAGTGTTCAGAATGATGAGTGATTTCATTAAAGTCTCCTCCTAGCATCCAGGGAGAGAGATTGAGAGATAAAACTTGGAAGACATTCAGGAGCTCCCCCCATAGATCCCATCTCTCAGTTCTTGTGTTGCCTGCATACACTGCAGTGTAGATGAAAGGTCTGTTTCCAGGGATAGCAACTTCGCACGTGAGTGTTTGTCTAGTCTGATGAAGCAGGTTAACAGTAGCTGGGTGCTGCCATATAATAATGAGTCTCCCATCAGGATCAGAAGCGTGATTTGAAGCAAAACTCCAGTGGCGACATAGTTTAGACATCATGAGGTTCAGGTTTTGTTCTTTAATATGGGTTTCAATAAGGGCACCAAAAATTGGCTTTTGAAAGTGAAGCCATTGACAAAAAGGGGCATGCTTGTCCGGGTCATTTAGACCTCGGACATTCCAAAAAAAGAGTTTTGCACTCATAGAGACGAGGAAGGCTCTCCCGAAGGTGGGACAGCATACTCATTCGATAAGGTAGAAAAAGAGTTTGAAATTAAAATAGATTCTAAAGTCACAGGGGAGGGGGTAACAAAAGAAGGGGAAGGATCAGAAAGGGTGAGATTTATGGAGGGGTAAGATAGGATGAGAGGGTTTGAGCGGGACCTCTTAAGAGTAGGCTGTTTTAGTGGTTCATGGGTGAAGTCAAAGGAAGAGTTTATTTGAGGTACTGGGGTAGGCAGGGCGAGAACAAAAGGGAAGGGTGGTGGGGGGGTAAGAGAGGGCTGTTGAGAGGGCAGAGATTGACCAATGGGAGGAATAGGGGGGGGGTAAGAGAGGGCTGTTGAGAGGTGGATGTGGTGGCTGGAGGAGAGGGGATTGTTTTAAGTGGGCCGAAGGAGACAAGAGTTTCAGCAGTACCAGAAGTTTCACCAACTACTTTAGAACCATCAGCAGACGAGGCTCGCTTAGCTCTGTAGAACGACGCTTGTTTTGTGGGAGTTCTAGACTGCCTTGCGTCTTTTGGTTTGTCTGTCTTTGTAGGAGTAGCACTTTTGTCCACTTCTTTTGTTTGAGTTTTAGTTTTTTCCTTGCTTGCAGGAGGGGGAGACTTCGTCAAAGGGATGTGCAAGCAGTTCTTGACAATGTGACCCAGTTCTTTGCAATGGGTACAGGTAGGAGGGAGCCATGGGTAAGTGACCAGTACTTCTACCACTTCACCAGACTGTCTAGTAAACTCCACTATGAGACTCCCTTTTTGTAACATTTGAGACTCCCTTAATAAAACTCTTTTTAGCGTAGAAAAACTTCTTTACTTTCTTCTAAACTATTTGCTAAGTTGAAGATCAGCATCACGTCAATTTCTCGAGAGTTATATGTTCTGCTTTTTATTTGATATAATAATAGTGGACACGGCGTAGTCTCTAGAAACAATCTGTTTACTAGCTAGTATTTCATTTCCTTTCTCAGATTAATATCCATATATATTATAGATATGTGTTGTCAACAAAAAAATATTATAAATATATATAACCTTATTATAAGTTATCACATGAGTTGGATATACCATATAAATCGCAGCGGTCAAGACGGTCGATCATCGATCGTAAACGTAACTTTGTTGAAGTTGGTTTAGTCAGGTAATATGGTATAAACCTGATGTTCTAAAAAGGCATCGATGCATATAGTTTTCTCTTCTTTTTTTTGTTGTCGAATATGATAAAGAAAATAAAGAAAAAAAAAACAAAATGTAGCTGGATGAGCGACTTATGTAATTCATAAAAAATAAATGAGATGTACATTGATTAGCATATGTTTTAACCAAAAAGGTACGATAATATGTATGTAGATACTTATAAATGGTTGTGGGTTTAGACAGCTGTAAGAGTAGATGAGGAGCAGACAAAGCGCATTGAAATTGTAGACCAAGCATTTGCCTTACGGGAAAACGTGTCGATCTCTTTTTCCTCGTTATTTTCTGTTTGACACATTCTTCCTGTAAAAAAAGATTCCTTAAACAAACAAAAAAAAAACTCTCCGGCCATATCAGATCACTGCCGACTCGCCGACCCTTTCACGTCCTAGATCCATCATACAGTACGACTATGTGTATTATAAGGTATAAATCAAGAGTGTTTGTAATAATGTGGCTACATATATAATTTATCTCTTACGAGTGTTCATAGTTTTTTCAAAAAAAAAAAAACTGTTCATAGTTTTGAAAATAAAAAATATACGAAGTTGTTATATAATTTTTCTGTTATGCGAAATTTTCAAAATTTATTCGTAATAATTAAAATCTTTAGAAGATTTTTCTCTTTCTTCCTTAAACTTGATTATGATACGATCTAATAGAGTATGGTGGAAGTTTCTAATTATTTTGTAAAATGTATAGCTGTATATATACCTGGTAAGCAAGTATATATTAAAATTAAAGTGAAAACTAATATAGCTAATACAAAATACATATTAATATTTTATTCGATATGTAACAAAACATGATATAGAAAATATAATTTTATTATAAATATATTTTTTAAATAAATATGTCTGTATAAAATTTATTTGATCTATGACAAATTTGAATTGTTGAGATATGCTTTCAAGGTGTTTCATAGTTCGTGTGGAGAACATTTCAATTCATTACATCATAGTATACGTAAGTGACTGTTTCTTTCATTTTTAAATTTAAAGACCTGACTCAGCAACAACCAATCCAACACCGTGGTGAATAGACTTTGGAAAGTGACACCAACCTCAGTGAGTGCATTGCTTAAACTTGTTGGCTAAGCTGAATTGACCTTGTCCGTAATCATCATAAGTTTCATAATTAATTAGCCGTTATAAAAAGATTACTGTATATAAAGTCTGAAGGTAGGCTTGGACAAAATTGAACACACAACAACAATTATATTGAATTATGGACTGTATATATAAATGTTTTTTTTTAATTTCTAGTCAAATTAATTTCATGACTAAATATGCAAACTATACAAGTGTTGATCCCAACCCCTAAATTCAACAGAATCGAACGAGTCCTTCATTGATACATGCTGACTTGAATGTTAATATTTGAATATATTAAATGGAGGAAATGATACATTGAAGACAAATAAACAGTCATTTAAAAAGCTGACAAAAAAATTACAGTCATTTAAAATGATCATGTTCTTTTCTGATTATATGGTCTTGATAGCAACTTACTGGTTAACTAATTTACACAGCAGTCTATTTATACACAATAGTTTAAACAGTCAATTGCATTCTTATTAATATATATGGTCTTTGATAGAACTTCGTAAAACTAACTTATATACTAAAGTCTTCTCAAAAAGAAAAACTTATATAATAAAGTGCCAAATATAGTATATACGACTGGCCAGTAATGGCACAAGCTCACGTGTAGTGATTGGATGCGTTTTGATTTTGTAAAGTCAAAAGTAGTACTATAATGCTAACCTTATTAAAAGTGTTAAAGTGGTGATCCATTTTTTTTTTTTTTCACTGAAAATTTATTAAACAAAATACTAAATTTACGAGAAGACCCAAAAAGGCCAGAAACTTAAAAAAACAAAGAGGCTCAAACAGCCAACAATATATACATAAGGCCTAAAATAGGCAGTATAAAGCCCAAACATGAGGGGAACAACAGTAAGCCTAACAAGGGACTACAAGAACGACCCAAACAATAGGCCCATTTGTTTAAAATCCCTTGGCTTAAACGGAAAAAGCTGAATCGACAAGAAGGCCATGAACACGTGCATTAACGCTGAACGGATGAAGACACGTGTGAAGATGATACAGCTTTGACCGACTCAACGTCGACGGAGATTCTTCGCCGGAGACCCGTCGCAAAGAAGACCGGAGGCAGTTGAGAATAACAAACAGATATTCGCTTCCATAAAAGATAAGATACGATTGCATTCAATCGATCTTAGAGCACCAGATTATCCTGTACATGCAACACAAACATCTTAAAAGATACATGTTAGCTTGAAGATGTGAAAGCCCTATCCAAGGGTGAGGATGATACAATCCGATGAACAGATCGAGATTCATTCGATCCCAGAAAAGCAAAGGGAAGCGAATAAGACATGAAGAAAAACAAAAGATCCGGACAAAATCCGGAGCTAAACTCGCAAACAACATCGATGAAATCGATGCTTAGCGAGAGAGGACGGACGAAATCATCGGAGGAGAAGATGAATCGCCGGAAACAAAAGCCGGCCGACTACACCGAAGATGATAGAGAGACGCCAGAGTCAAAAGCCGACCACATCGTGCTGAAGGAGCCACTTGTGCCGGAGGCGAGATACCGGAAAAGATCCAGCAAAGGCAAAACAAATAGTTTGTTTTTTTCTTGGCCACGCATTTTCATGGTGTGATGCAAAATGATAATCTATCTTATTAAAATAGTAGTACAAATAAAAAATAACCATAAGATTTATTACTTATTTACAAGTCTATACTACTGAAATAATTAAGAAATATAACATTAAATATTCTCGTGTTTTCCTATTTTATTAAATCATTTTCTAAATCGATTATTAATTAAAACAACTACATAATTACATTTTAATGCAACTAAGAAACTGCATAATCATAGAAGTAATTTCAATCATTTATTATATTTTTGTCAAATTAAACAACCATAAAACATAAATCAATATGATAAATGTTTGTACAAACAAAAAATTAACATGATAAATTTAGTACATAAAATAATTTTACTACACTTATCATCAATTTTTGATTCATAAAAGAAAATGTGAAGATGCACGAGTTATATTTTTAAAATGTGGATGATACAACTGACAGTTTATAATACAAAATAAAATTACATAATATAAACTATTAAATGATTTTGTATAGAAATGTCATATTAAACAATTATTTAATACATGTAAATTTTAAAAATAGATATTATCATTTATACAAAATAAATATTTATTTATAAAAAATTAAAAATAAACGCTAGTGCGCAAAGCTAGTGCGCAAAGCTCTAATTAGTAGGGGTGTGCATTTTACCCGATACCTGAACCCGTATCCGAACCCGATCCGAAAAACCCGAACTGAAATCTGAACCGCAATAGCAAAATACCCGAACAGATATTGATTTAGGAGAGATTGAATATTCGAACCCGAACGGGTAATATCCGAACCCGAATGGATATCCGAAGATAACCGGACATATGTATACTTATATACCCTTATATTTCTTATTTACATCTTTTATTTTATTTAAAATATTTATATTGATGTTACACATACTTTAAGATCATTTAAGATCATATTATATACATATACTTACGGAGAAAATAATTTGTCACTCAATTAAAACGTATGTTAAGTTTTTTGTTTCATGTATTAACAAAAGTTACATTCAAAATTTCAAAACAATAGCCAAATTAATGTTTATTTATTTTTGAAATGATATCTCCAAATCTATCAGTCATTCAATCTACTAAAAAAAAACATTTAAGTGAAATCTATATTTTAAAAAAGAATAAACCTAAAAAATGAAAAAAAAATTTTCTTTCAAAATATCAATATCCAAACTCGACTCAAAATAACCGAACCCGAACTAAAAATATCCGAACCCGATCCGAAGTATAAAAATACCCAAACAGGTTTTATACCCTATACCGAAATATCCAAAAATCCGAAATACCCGATCCGAACCCGAAAGGGTATTCGAACGCACATCCCTACTAATTAGATTTAGAATAGCTGTCATTTTAATTATAACGAAATTTGAGGTCTATTATATCCAACCAAAGAAAATTTAAAAGTGGAAACTTTCTTTTTATTGCCATTTAAACCTATCTATTTTGATCACACATCCAAATTTTGCCTTTTTACCATCTACAGTGAAACCTCTATAAATTAATAATGTTGGGACTACACCAAAACTATAATTTTTTTATTAATTTATAGAGATATTAATTTATCGATATACTAATTGAACCAAAAACTCAATTTGGGACTATAAAATTATATTATTTTAAAGAGATTTTTAGTGTATATTAAGTTATAGTGTAAAGGAGGTGATTATTAAATCGGTGATTACGGCCTTACCAAACCATGTGATGTCTGTGTATAGGTTACCAAAAGCTACAGTTAAGAAGCTGACGGGTGCTGTAGCACAATTTTGGTGGAGCCCAGGAGGTAGTGCAAGATGTATGCATTGGAAATCATAGGATAAATTGTGTGAAACCAAAGATAATGGTGGTTTGTGCTTTAAGGATCTCATGGATTTTAATACAGGAATGCTTGGTAAGCAACTATGGAGGCTAATTGAGAAACCAAATACTCTTTTCTCAAGAGTTTTCAAAGGACGGTATTACAGGAATGCTTCACCCCTGGAACCGATCCGATCTTACTCCCCGTCATATGGCTGGAGGAGTATTACTTCTGCTAGATCTCTGGTTTGTAAAGGACTAATTAAAAGGGTGGGAACAGGATCATCTATCTCTGTATGGAATGATCCTTGGATCCCAGCCACTCGCCCGAGACCAGCAAACAAAAATTTTCACAACTTTTATCCGGAACTCACAGTGGATTCCCTCATCAATCAGGAATCTCGTTCATGGAATGTACAGGCAATCAGGGCTCTAGTGGATCCGAAGGATGCAAGAATTATTGAAAGTATCCCTTTAAGTAGGAATCAGACTGAGGATAAGGATGGATGGCATTTTACTAATAATGAAAAATATTCGGTCCAATCAGGTTATCAGGTTGAACGTGTTTACTCTGATAGGGTAAAACCTCCTGATTTTTATGGCCCCACCGTGGATATACTTAAAGCTTTCTGCTGGAAAGTGCGGTGTCCACCGAAGATAAGGCCTTTCTTGTGGCAAATGGTATCAGGATGTATATCGGTAATGAAAAATTTAAAGGCACGAGGGATAAGAGGAGATATATGTTGTGCTCGTTGTGGAGATCCGGAAGAATCAATAAATCAGGTATTTTTTGAATGTCCTCCTGCATGTCAAGTGTGGGCACTATCCAAGATTCTTTCACCGCATAATATCTTTCCTATCAGCTCTTTATTTGTTAATATGGATCATCTTTTTTGGAGAGTACAACCGAAAATGGATGACCATCAGTTTGCATGGATTTTATGGTATATTTGGAAAGCCCGAAATAACAAAGTTTATAGTAATTTCGATATTAATCCGCGGGATACTCTTAAATTAGCTGAAGTGGAATCATCACTCTGGGCAGAAGCACAAGTGAGAAATGAACCAAGGAGGGGCTTTCGGTACAAACCATTCCTCCTTTAGAGACATCAGGTCGATGGTGTTTTATTGATGGATCATGGAAGGATAAAGAATTAATGTCAGGGCAAGGCTGGTATAGTACTTTACCGGGGGTTGATGATCTACTGGGGGCAAGGAATGTAAGGGCATGCCTCTCTCCCCTGCATTCGGAGATAGAGGCTTTGATTTGGGCAATGAAATGTATGAGGAATTTAAGACAGGTCCAGGTTACGTTTGCAACTGATTGTTCTCAATTGGTGAAGATGGTTTCGGAACCAGAAGAATGGCCAGCATTTGAAAGCTATTTGGAAGATATCAAACTCCTCAAAGGAAGCTTCCTCAACTCAGACATCGTCCATGTACCTCGGACGGCGAACCTTCGGGCGGATAGCTTAGCACGTAGTGCACGCAAGCAACTGTCCTTTGTCGTTCACATGGATGCGGAGTTACCAATATGGTTTGCAAAGTCAACATGAGTCTGTAAATTTCTTGCTGTCAAAAAAAAAGTTATAGTGTATTAATTTAAAGAGGTTATACTGTATTTTTGTTCCAGTGAAATACTGAAATATACTTTTTACTATCTATTTCGATCACGTACCCAATTTTTATGGTCATCAATTATTTTGTGTAATAATAATTTTGTCAAAACTTCTTTGGTACAAAAATTTAGGATGGTTGTCCTCTTAGTATAATACCATCGCTAAGTTGTCCCTATAGTATAATATTTTTCATAATCCCAAAATAACCTTTCATTAATCAAATTAAACATAAACTAAAACCATTTTTAAAAGTTTAATGAAAAAGATAAAAATAAAATGTTTTAGAAATGCAAAAGAAATGTAAAAACAATTAAAAAAGGGAACAAAAGACACGGAACCAAATATCCCGTAACCCTAATATTCTTCCATATCAAAATCTTCCACAACCATTCTTTTAAAATCTTCTAATGTAGAACTTGATTCTAATAACAATAGCGAACCCCCTTTGTCATCAGCCGAAAAAATCCATCTCGTCGTTGCACCAAATTCCCAAACACCACATGGTGTATAGATATGCATCATAGAATAAGAGTTTGTGAAAATCACAAGACAAACTATGGAGAAATCATAAATTGATGAAGAAGAAAAGGAAAAATCATTTTCGATATTTTGGCAAAGCGAATCGATCAAAACACGTTTTAGGAAGTTAGAATATTTGTAGAATATTTTCTTAACAGAAAGTTCCTTAATTTTCGAAAAACAGGTTTTCTTATCCGTAGATGACACCTTCTACAATGAGTAGAACCATGAAAAAAAATATTGAATGCAATTCCCAAAATGTAGACATATGTGTTGTATTTAGATTTCACATTCCTAAAATTTTAGAATATTTCATAAAAGTAAGAACTGCATTCGAGAGAAAAATATATATCTTTACAATTAGTAGAATTCATATTCCTTATATTTACAATTTTAATTAAAAGTAGTTTGTTCGTTCTCAAAAAAAGTAGATGGACTTGTTTATTCTGGAATTCGTTTTCTAATAACATATTTTCCATAGAAGACGAAATCTACTATTAGTAGAACGTAATTTAAAAATTTTATTTATCAAGTTTTTCAGAAAAAAGGTGTTTGTGTATATCGATGTTTTATTAATTGTCTATATTTTAAATAATTGTTTTGATTCATAAAACTATTTATTTCATTAAATTTCAGGTGGAAAGGGTAAAAAGGAGACAAAATAGGTTTTATACCAAAGGGACAACCATCCTAAATTTTTGTTTTGTTTTAGCAATTTTTCCTTTTATTTTTATCATCTAAAATATTAAAATTGTATTAGATGTCTTTTAATATTTTTCAGTGGTCAATTCTATTGATTTGAAAAACAAAATCTACGATAACCAATTTTTTTTTTGGATGAAATTTCAAATTTATTGATCTAATAAAAAAGAATTGTTATTTACAATGAGGAGCCTTCTAACAGGTTATCTATTTGCTAAAGCTATAAAAGACCAAAATCAAAGTGTGATTTCAAACCATCTTGTTAACATTCCTCATAGCTTGTGCTGTGGCCGATATTTAAGGGAATATATCCTGTTTCTCATAGCCTTGTCTATGAGCCTGCGCATCTGTTCTATGGAGTTTCGAGGTTGCTGGTGGCGCCTGGCGTTCCTCTCTCGCCATATGTGATAGATGAGTGTCTGAAATAGGAGTCGAGCAATGTATGAATCAACCCCTTTTGTACCTATTGTCTCCAAACGCTGTATTGTCCACTGCCAATCCAGATTGACACCAGAGCCCATCAATTTACGTGCTGTTACTTCCCAAATAGTGTATGAATATGGGCATGCAAAAAACAAATGATCTCTTGTCTCATCCCTTTCTCCACATAGCTCACAACCTTGGAGCATCCCCCATTGCCTCATGCGATCACCAGTAGATAGCCTATTTTTTATAGCTAGCCAGGTGATGAAATAGTAGCGCGGCACTCCTTGTGGAAACCACACCACTCTGTACCAGTCGACTTTAGTGCGCTTTGTTCTAAGCTGATCCCACGTATTAGAAGATGAAAAAGTATCCCTGAAATCATCATCTCCGTGCCTCCATAGCACTACATCTCTGCCTCTCTCCGTCTGAGGAACGTTTGTTGCAATAATGACATTGTGAAGCTCTTGAAAATGTCTGCTTCTCCCACCCCGTATTTTCCATCCAGCCGTTGTTACCGCGTCACTGACCATGGCGTGCCTTTGAACTCCAAGATAAATAGTTCCTGCAGCTCCAGTGATATCTATCAAGCCAGAAATGACAGCTTCTTCCATCCCTTATGTCCACCTTGAGGTAGTGATAAGCGATATCCCTCAGTTTTAATAATTTCCTCCAAATCCAAGAGCCTTTAGAGACTCTAAATTAGAGTCATCTCTGACGTTCCAAAAAGAGTGATATTTTAGGAGATAGTGCCGCACCCAACTCACCCAGAGAGAATCAGGTTGTGTGAATAATCGCTATATGAGCTTCAGTGCAAACGCTTTGGATGAGTCTCGGAGCTTTCTAACTCCAAGCCCTCCCTCTTCTTTCGGATAACACACTTCCACCCAACTGACTTTAGCCTTGTGAGTTTGCGTAGGTGAGCCTGACCAGAGGAATGCACTACACATGCTATCTATCGTGTCGAGACATTTGGCTGGTAAGATGAATGCCGAGCTCCAGAAATTAACTGTGCTGTGCTAGATATGACAGATTGTATCAGCTGAAGTTGTCCTGCAAAAGATAGAGCCTTGTTCGACCAGCAGAGCATGCGACCTCGAATTTTTTCTATCAAAGGTTCGTAATCATGAGGTGTGAGAGCCTGACTAAGAAGAGCATACGATAACCAAATTTACCTACATTATATTATGATTCATAGTTTTACTTGCCTTATATTAATTTGTTGTTGTAAAATTACGTCCATTAACCTAATAAAATTGTAAAATTAAACGCCCTGAAATTTTGGTATAAAATTATCGTTAATTCTTTAGTTGTAACCAAAAAATCTTTCTTGAATCACATATTTTATTATTGCTAATAACTTTTAAAAGAATAAAATATATAGAGATTGAAGTGAGAATTCATAGAAATAGGTCTTAGTCAGGCGTTCGTCTCCTATCTAATATATTAAAACAGAAGTCATGACTTCTTTTCATGTGAGATTTTTTTAGTTTGGACCATTCCTAAAAAATATCATATTTTACATAAGTTTATTATTATATCTTTTAATATCTTTATCTTTTTATTTGAAATACAAATGAATATATTTAAAATGTTCTAACAAAATCTTTTTTAAAATCTTTTTAGAATCTTTTAAATTTACTTTCAAAAAATAGTTAGTTTTAATTTAAATTATCATAATATATAATTAGAAATTAAAATTGAATATAGTTTTGGTTTATAAACGAAAATTTAAATAAAATGAAATTAATTAATTACAAAAATACATTTACTAATAATTTTTAAATATTTTGTTAGAAATAAATATTTATTTCTATTTTCATTTTTTCAAATTTGTTTTCTAATAAAATAAAAATCATAATTATTGTATGAGTGATATTTTTATTTGGACTATCATTTAAATTTTCTATTAAATGTATATCACTAATGCTAATATATATAATATTTTTAACTACTTTAATCATAATATATATAAATCTTTTAATTTTTTAAAAAAAATTTAAAACTCTAACAAATCTCTTGAAAAAGATTATAATAAGATCTTAATTGTCATAAATTGAATATAAATATTTTCAACTAATTTTGTAATTAGTGATGAAATGTTACTAAAAGAATAAAATTATATCATATTTTATTACTTTTATAATAATATCTATGATTTTAAAATAAAAACGTTATATTGAACAAAATATGATAAAATTATTTTAAATTGATAAGTTAACATTTTTTATTTTCATAAATAAAAACTATTTACGCTAAAAATATAATATGTTGGTAGAACGGGTTAATATTAGTAAGCTATATAATACATGTATAAAAATCTATCTTATCTTAAACTTTTTAATGTACAGTAATTTATTATATAAAATTAATAAACATTAAAAATTACTAAAAAAATCTAGCGATTTGAATTAAGGATCATGATTATAATAAATTAGATACAAAATTGTTTTCATATATGTTGTTTCATGGATTAAAAAATTAGTTTAGTAATCAAACGCAAATTCAATAGGACAAATATATAATAAGCAACATATATATGTGTTGATTTTAATTTACAGCATGAAAACTATAAAATTATTATATTTGGCATAATTATACAAACATTTAAGTATGTGAATAACATTAAAAATATATAATAATTATGTAAAATAAATATCTATATATATATGTGAAAATATATATCCGCACGGTTGTGCGGGTGGAAATCTAGTTAGTATTAAGAGAGTACTTGGCGTTAGGTTACACAACTGAACATTTAAATTAACTATATTGTTTGATCATGTTTATAATTAAAACTAGGTCTAGACGTTTGGTTATCCATTCAGATTCAGACGGATATTTCAGATATTCGGGTTTACACTATTAGGTTCCATTCTAATATTTTATTAGTATGAGTCGGGTTTGGATGCTAACACTTCGGATTCAATTCAAATTTTTATTGCATCCTAAAATCAACAAAGTAACCATATATCGTTAGGGTTATACCGGTTAGGTTCAGATATATCCAAAGTAAAAATAAAATTTAAAAATAAAACATAAAAAAAAACTTAAATTGAATAGAAAATAATCCAACACACATCAGATAGGTAAAATAACAATAAAATGATAAATCAATTTTGAAAACAAACATCGTTTGTATTTGTTTTCAAACAATATGCGTTATCTTACAAAATAGTAGACTTGTTATTTCTCCGAGCAAATTAACGAAGTTCTCATTAAAGTTCCATCCTTGCAAATTACCCAATTATTATGGATTTTATACACCAATAGCTCTTAAGGTATTTATCTAAATTTTAGTATTTGTTTTATATATCATATCAACATAAACATCGAATCAATTACTTGAAATACTAATATATATATATATATATATATATATATATATATATTAAATATTTTTATTGGCTATTAATTTTGGAATTTTTAGATTACTTCTTTGGGTTCGGTCAATAACACACTGGATTCGGATATGTTTCGTGCAATCCTACAAAGCCCGTACATGTAATTTTACATTTCAGATCAAATAATGGGTCAGACTTTCGGTTCGAGTCCGGTACATATTTTGGGTTCCGGATTTTATGTCTAACTAAAAGAATCAAAAGTGCAGAAAAAGCAAAATCATACAATACATTTTTTTCGAAAACTGTATATTCCAATAGAAACTAAAGTTTTTTTCTTTTGGCCCTTTCTTTACATAGATCAACATTGTATGCTACATTTTCTTTGTTAGTTAATTTTCTTATGAAAAAGCCGAAATATCTCTTCAAAACTGCTGGCTCATCAGCCTCTGGATCGACTATCTAAATCACACGTTCCCAGTTGCATAAAATGAATAGAAAGGGAAAATATGACAGAAGAAAAAACCTCAAACAGAAAAATACAGTAGATAAACAATGATTTTAACACTACACTAGATTTTGACCCGCCCTTCAAAGGGCGGATATATTTTTTGTTTTAATTTTTTTTTGAATAATTTTATACTTATATTTTTATGTAATCATATTTGTGATTTATCTATTCTATTAAATTGACGTCAAAAAAAAAAATCTATTCTATTAAATTAGAAACATAACCTATTGATATATGTTTAGTCCAACTATTATTTTTACTTGATCTACTTAAATTTTCTTTTGATTTAATTTTTTTGAGAAATTTAATTTTTATATATGTGTTTTTCTTGTAATCATATATTATAAGTGTTTTTTTTAAAGAAAAAGTGAAACTACTATAAGTGTTACTATAAGTGTTTTATTTTGTATTTCTTAACAAATATAAAGTATCTGTGGGAATCGAAATTCACACTGTCGATTTCCGTTTAAATAAGGAAACTAAGAAAACCCTAGTTTCCCAGAGGACCCGGATATCTGTTAATTACCACACGTCAAGCAATCAGAACACGAGAATAACAACGATAAAAATAAGAAATCGAAAAGAGAGCAAAGTAGATCTTATTCCGAATCTGCGTATGAGCGTTACAACAAGGTATAAGCCTGGGCTCGAGAGCTGTCGGTGAGATTCCTAGTTCTAGCAACCCTAAGACGGCTAAACCTAATTGAGTCGCAGCTCGAAATAACAAAAACGGAAAATTGCCTAAATTGCTCTAAGTGCTAAGTTTGCTCTGAAAAAAGTCCTCCTTCTGCTCCTCGCCTAGGACTCCTTAAATACTAGCTCCAAGGTCGGTTTACGCTTTTACTCTTCTGCCCTTAAGCCGTCATAGCATAAAATGGAGATTTTCCATTTTTCCCGTTCTTCACAATTATCTTCAAAACTTCCATATTTATCCGCGGAAACTTGACATTTATCCTTCCTCGTGGGCCAAGCGTGAACCATGATGTGGTTTACGGGCTTCTGGTTAGGAAAATCGTAGGATGGGCTTCGAATCGTGTTTTAGGTCCCTTTGGGCCGTCTTCCGACTCGACACGTTTACTACGAGTTTTCCGCGGTTTCTAATCCACGAAGTTTGATCGATGAATTAGAATAGCGGGAAACATGGACTGAGCTTGCTACGGTCTTCGGGAGATAGCATTCGAAGGTTTGATGAGAATGCATGGACTGGTGTCGTATCGATGTTCGAAAAGGTTCAATCGCTACACAGCGACCGAACTTTGGCTCAAGCCCGGTCGCTACGTAGCGACCGAGCTTTGGCTTGAGCTCGGTCGCTATGTAGCGACCGAGCGGGACGATCGCTACGTAGCGACCGAGCGGGACGATCGCTCGGTCGCTACGTAGCGACCGTGCTTGGCTGAACTCGGTCGCTACGTAGCGACCGAGCGGGACGAGCGCTCGGTCGCTACGTAGCGACCGAGCTTGGCTGAGCTCGGTCGCTACGTAGCGACCGAGCGGGACGATCGCTCGGTCGCTACGTAGCGACCGAGCTTTGGCTCGAGCTCGGTCGCTACGCAGCGACCTGTTTCGAGCCTTCGTCGGGCATCTCGATTCTTTCTTCCGTAAAGCTTTTTCGTAAGAAAGAGTCTATTTTGCGAGAAGTACTCTTCGGATAAATTCTCACTTTCTTCCTCGGATGTTTTGGATGTTAAATTTGTCGTAACTGTTTTAGACCCCAACAGTATCTATAATATAATAACTACATTTTATACTTCTTAACCAATATTATGAAGAATAATTAATATATCATTATAGAAATATATGTCAATAATGTAACTGTGTACATAATTATAGAAAATAACGTGTTATATTAATTAAATAAAAAGTTAAAATTCTAAAAAGAAACAGATTGAGATTATTTAATAACACAAAAAGATAAAAATTTGGTGAAATACTGTCGAAAAGAGTAAACTTAATTTTGGAATAAACCCAAAAGAAATGACAAAAAAGAAGGTATAAACCCAAAAGGAAGGAATAATTGTTTTTTTTTTTGAACTAAAAATGCCATTTCTGAATTAGTTTAAAAGAGTTTTTATATCTTAGGTACAAAAATATAATAAAAAGGGCCAAAATTTGGAAACATACTATTAAGAGGAAAACTTTTGCTGCAGCAATAAGGATGATCACTGATAATTGTTGCTATATTTTCGTTTGAATAATTGTTACATAATATATAATTGTTTAATTTTCATGCAGTTATAAAATATATATTTTTTAAGTAGATCATGTGAAAAATGATAGTTGGACTAAACATATATCAATAGGTCATGTTCCTAATTTAATAGAATAGATATACAATAATTTTCGGATTTTTTGGGTACACGATCGGATCTCGGGTAAGACTCAGACCCGAACAGAGACCCGCAAGTCTAAAAAAGAACCAATAGACATTTTAGCATGGACCCGGACCTGTATTTTTGAGTCGGTTCCGGTTTGAGTCTTTGGATCCAGATAAACTGTCTACGTTAATTTGTTTTTTTTTATATCATATTTGTATAAATTTTTTTTTAATTAATAGTAATTGGTTTTGATAATTGTATTGAATTTGTGATGTTGCATAATTACGCGCTTGTATTATAACCATTTTACACATTAATTTTACACTTATTACTAAACAGTTATTAATTTTTTTAATAATAAATAATTACAATTTTGTTTAGTAATTCAATAGTATAAATAGATCAAATATTTTCATTAAATTTTACATGATATGATTTCATATATAGTGATAGTAATGTCATAAAAGTTTTGTATGTTTTTGTCTCGGTATCATTGCTTTAAGTTTAAGGTGACAAAAAGTATATAAATAGTAAAAGTTTTTTTGGGACAACTGCAATAGAAAAACTTAAATCTTTGGAAATTAAAAATCGAACTTAGCCAATAAGATTTGATCACTAAAGGACTGTAAGTTCTATTAACGTAAATAATGTTGGGCCCCACATAATGAGTAGTTAGTCCAAAACTAAAATTATTTAGATACAGTTATATTTAGAAGGTGGTTACATAATATATTTAGATAATTAATTAAAAGTTATTATAAAATAAATTGGACATAACCTTTATCAATAGGTCATGCTGCTGTTTTAATAAAATAGATACCTTTAACGAATTTTAAAAGAGAGTGGTGGAAACTATCGATGAACCGCTTTTGATAGGTGGAGATTTTAATACTATTTTGAGGTTGGATGAGAGATCTGGGGGAAATGATAGGCTTTCACCGGATTCTCTAGCCTTTGGAGAGTGGTTAAATGAGCTAGCTCTGGTAGATATGGGGTTCAGAGGAGATACATTTACGTGGAGACGAGGTAAAGAGACTATGAATCTTGTGGCGAAACGTTTAGATAGAGTATTGTGCAGTGCTCAAACACGAGTAAGATGGCAGGAAGCAGTAGTTACCCATCTTCCGTTTCTAGCATCAGATCATAGACCTCTCTATGTGCAACTAGAGCCAGAGCGACGAAGTAACCCGCGGAGGAGACCCTTTAGATTTGAAGCGGCATGGCTTAAACACGAGGGTTTTAAGGAGTTACTGTTGGCATCTTGGAATGGAGACTTACGCACGCCTGATGCTCTTGTATCATTGAAAGTGAAGCTTCAGAAATGGAATAAAGAGATCTTCGGAGATGTGAGATACCGTAAGGAGAAACTATTTGAAGATCTTAAGGAAGTACAGGAGAGATTGGAGAGGGATCCAATGGATGATTTGTTATTAAGAGAAGCTGCAGTTCAGAAAGAATTGGATGTTGTTCTTGAGCAGGAGGAGGTTCTTTGGTATCAAAAATCGCGGGAGAAATGGATAGTACTTGGTGATAGGAATACAAATTACTATCATACAAGTACAGTTGTGCGGAGAAAGAGGAATAGAATCGAAATTTTGAAAGATGAAGATGGTCGTTGGATAGAACAGTCGGAAGAGTTGGAAAAGCTGGCAATGGCATATTATAAACGACTTTACTCAACAGAGGATATTAGTTTGGTAACAGAGAAACTTCCTCAGCAAGGTTTCACTGAACTTACAAGGGATGAGAAGGAGATTTTGGAGAAGCCGTTCTTGGCAAAGGAGATTGAAACGTCGGTTCGATCTATGGGGAAGTTCAAGGCCCCAGGACCAGATGGTTTCCAACCTATCTTTTACCAAGATTCATGGGAGGTAGTAGGGGAGTCGGTAACCAGATGTGGGCTGGAGTTCTTTGAGACGGGAGTCCTTGCCACAGGTATGAATGATGCAATGCTAGTTCTAATACCAAAAGTGCTCAAGCCAGAGAGGATTATGCAATTCAGACCTATCAGTTTATGTAACGTTCTGTTAAAGACAATAACAAAAGCGATGGTGCTGAGATTGAAGAAACTTATGCCCAACCTTATTGGTCCAGCGCAAGCTAGTTTCATCCCATGCAGACTTAGCACTGATAACATTGTGGTGGTCCAGGAAGCTGTTCACTCAATGAGAAGGAAGAAGCGACGCAGAGGCTGGATGCTCCTTAAGCTAGACCTTGAGAAAGCATATGATCGAATCAGATGGGACTTTTTAGAAGATACTCTCAGGGCAGCGAAGCTACCTGAGATTTGGATTCGATGGATTATGCAATGTGTTATGAACCCGGGAATGAGTTTACTGTGGAATGGAGAGAAGACAAAAGCATTCACACCTCAACGTGGACTTCGACAGGGCGATCCACTGTCACCATACTTATTTGTTCTTTGTATGGAGAGATTGTGTCATCAAATTGAGTTTGCAGTTGCCAATAAAGAGTGGAAACCGATTAAGCTCTCGAGGGGGGGGGGGGCAACACTATCACATGTCTGTTTTGCGGATGATCTCATCCTGTTTGCAGAAGCCTCAGTATCGCAGATTAAGGTGATTCGCAAAGTTCTTGAGAGGTTTTGTGGAGCCTATGGACAGAAAGTTAGTTTTGAGAAGTCCCTGATCTTTTTCTCTGAGAACGTGCATCGGGATTTAGCAAACTTGATAAGCAGTGAGAGCGGTATAAAGGGAACTAAAGAGTTGGGCAAGTACTTGGGAATGCCTATCTTGCAGAAGAGGATTAATAAGGAGACTTTTGGGGGAGTAATTGAAAAGGTTTCTTCCAAACTTGCTGGATGGAAGAGGAGATTCTTGAGCTTTGCGGGGAGAATAACGCTTACTAAGTCTGTTCTTTCATCTATCCCTATACATACTATGAGTACGATCGCCCTCCCGATAGCTACTTTGGATCGGTTAGACAAGATTGCAAGATCCTTTATCTGGGGAAGTAGTGAGGGCAACAGAAAACAGCATCTCGTTTCTTGGGAGAAAATCTGTAAACCAAAGACTGAAGGGGGACTTGGAATACGGTTAGCGAAAGAAATGAATATTGCTCTGTTAGCAAAGTTGGGCTGGAGGTTACTGAATACGCAGGAGGGCTTATGGGTTAAGATACTGCGGCATAAATTCAAAGTAGGCGAGGTAGAAGATCCATCATGGTTGATAGTTAAGGGAACTTGGTCCCCGACCTGGAGGAGTGTGGTGCTGAGTCTCCGGGAGGTTGTAGTGCCATCGCTATCTTGGGTTATTGGAGACGGTCGCCAGGTCCGTTTTTGGAAGGACAATTGGCTGCTAAATGAATCATTGGCTGAGTTGAGTGTGGCTGATGTCCCTGAAGAGATATTGGAACTAAGGGTTCGTGATCTTTGGCAGAGTGGTAATGGTTGGTCACTTCAAAGGATTGAACCATATATGTCAATTGAAAATCGTCTACGACTGGCCTCCGTAGTAGTGGATGAGGTCACTGGAGCAAAAGACAGAATGTCGTGGGGTGGAAGCAAAGATGGATCTTTTACGGTGACGTCTGCTTATGCCTCTTTGACTAGAGATGCTGAGCTGAGACCGAATATGGAGGAGTTTTATAGTCAGATATGGCGTGTTATTGCTCCAGAACGGGTCCGAGTCTTCTTATGGCTGGTAGCGTATCATGACAAATATGGAACGCAAACGTAGACACATGACTGAGAATAGTGTGTGTCCATTGTGCAAAGGCGGCGAGGAAACTATTCTTCACGTTCTTCGCGATTGTCCTGCAGCTTCGGGGTTATGGACGCGAACGGTCCCACCATCTAAACAACCAAGATTCTTTAACCAAACTCTTATGGAATGGATGTTTGAGAATCTAGGGAGGAAGACGTCGGAACAGAGAGACTTATGGCCTACGCTTTTTGCTCTAACAGTTTGGTGGTGCTGGAAATGGAGATGTGGTTACGTCTTTGGTGAGGAAGGAAAATGTCGAGATAGAGTTCAATTCCTGAAAGATAAAGCTCAGGAAGTGATAAGTGCTAATGTGAAGCTTAGAAAGCACGTGGTAGCCCGAGAACGTGTGGAGAAACATATATCATGGTTGAGACCCGTTAATGGTTGGGTTAAACTGAATACCGATGGAGCGTCTAGAGGGCATTCTGGTTTTGCTACGGCTGGTGGGGTTGTGAGAGATGAGAGCGGGATGTGGCAGGGAGGTTTTGCGCTTAACATTGGCATTTGTTCAGCTACTTTGGCGGAATTGTGGGGAGTATACTATGGACTGTGTATCGCTTGGGATCGTGGATTTCGTAAAGTGGAAGTGGAGGTTGACTCTGAAAGCGTTGTGGGCTTTCTCAAGACAGGGATCCAAGATTCGAATCCTCTGTCATTCCTAGTACGTCTGTGCTATGGCTTCATATCAAGAGACTGGTCAGTCAAAATTTCTCACATATATAGAGAGGCCAATCATCTAGCAGATGAATTAGCTAACTATGCGTTTTCTTTACCTTTTGGTTTTCATTTATTTGAGGTTGTTCCAGAAAATGTTGTTTCTGTTTTGTTGGAGGATTGTCATGAGGTGTCCAGACCTCGTCAAATTTGCTTGTAATTTGGTTTCTAGTTTTTGAATAAAAAGTAGGAGACTCATGTCTCGTGCCTCGTGCCTCCTACCAAAAAAAAAAAAAGAAAGATTTTAACCAAGAAAAGAGACAAGTTAATCAATGAATAGAAAGGGAAAATATGAGGGAAGAAAAAACCTCAAACAGAAAAATACAGTAGATAAACAAAGATTTTAACACTACATACCTTTAACGAATTTTAAAAGAAAGATTTTTACCAATAAAAGAGACAAGTTAATCAATGAATAGAAAGGGAAAATATGACAGAAGAAAAAACCTCAAACAGAAAAATACAGTAGATAAACAAAGATTTTAACACTACATACATTTAACGAATTTTAAAAGAAAGATTTTAACCAAGAAAAGAGACAAGTTAATCAATGAATAGAAAGGGAAAATATGACAGAAGAAAAAACCTCAAACAGAAAAATACAGTAAATAAACAAAGATTTTAACACTACGTACCTTTAAAGAATTTTAAGAGAAAGATTTTAACCAAGAAAAGAGACGAGTTAATCAATAATTTATGTATATAACACTACATTTTTTGACAACATTATATGACACTACCTCACCACACATAAACTTAAGAAACACCTATTAAACACAAGGCAACGAATAAATCATCAGAGAGCAAGTAGTTCTCAATGTACCAAATGCTATTTATTTAAATTATTGCTTTTCTCCATCATTTTCTAAATCAGAAGGCTTCCGAACAGCTCGGAGCTGAACAGAGTTGTCAAAACAGTGGAAGAAACCAAAGTGAGGGAACCTCTCATACCAAGTCTCTTGTTGCTCATGTGTGTCCCAGTGTTCTCCACTACTGCTTTTCCCGTATTTGTGTACCCAACCCGAACCGTTATGTCCTTCACCCCAGCTCCGGTTCCAGCGGTCACCGTGCTTCCCTTCCCACCAAGTCTCACCTTGCTTCACTCCTTGAGCGCTCGGGTTAAAGTTCTCGTCCCATTTGTCTCCCCACTTGTCCCAACCATCCCCTACCCACCTCTCCGCCCACTTGTCTGTGTACTTTGTGCTTCCGCCTTGCCCGTCATACTTCTCTCCCCACCTGATGTTTCAAAACCAATCAAGACAGATTTAGAAACTATTGACTTCTTGTGTTCAGGAGTTTGAGAATATCGTACCTCTCATGCCAGACATGAGCGTGGCCAACATCAAGTGGTGTGTTACGGTCAAGGCTGCACCATTTGTGAGCCCATTTTTCTGATTTGCCGGTAGCATCGTAATGCTCAAACCACTTCTCTTGCCATTCATCTCCTTGTCCACTCTTTCCCCATTTGTCTGCAGTTTTCTCCATATGCACAACACCGTTCTCCTGTAATTGACAATTCAAAATAAAATCTCCAAAACAATCTACACTACGTGCAAGTATAGCTCAGTTTCACTGACCTGCATCATCGCCTCTCTCCAGAACTCACGCCACACGTTTCCAGCAGCATCACGTCCTGATTTCTCAGAGCCAAGCTCCTTAAACCCAAAGTCATCAGAAGCCTCCCAGTACTTGTCCTGCCACTCAACAACACCATCAGCAGTCACACCACGTATCATAGTCCACCTGCAAACCACACCATCAGGCCTTTTCTCAACACCCGTCTGCTTCCACCACTTCAACCCCTCTTGGCTAACTCCAGACGACGAAGAATCATCCAAACCATCAAGAACACGAGCCGCTTCTTCCGCATTCGCTGAAGATACGGCATCAAGGTCATGTTCCGACGATATGGACTTTGTCTCTGTCTCGGTCTCTTTTTTAACCTCGATCAAAGACTCAAAAGGAGGGACAACAAAGCTATGTCTTTCGGTGGAGAGCATACTCTCGTAAGGTATGGAAAGAGAATCCGATGAAGGTTCTTTCTCCAGTACAGGATTTGACAAGGTCGGAAACTCAGAAGGCTTAGGTTGCAAGTCCATACTCGCATTGGAACTCATCTCAGGAGGTGTCCAAGACCAAAAGTCAGGTCCTGGTGTCTCGGAACCAGAAGTTTCAGACCGAGGAACATACACTGTTCTGCTCCACATCCCTGACAACTCAATAACATTAATCTCACCACATATAACAATCAAGTGATAGTGAAGAAAGGTACCTTTGGACTTAGCATCATTGCCGCTCTTCTCCTCGTCTTGAAACCCATCATTGCCGTCGCCTGAATTGTTAGAGGCGAGAATCGCTTTCGCGGCGGAGATAGCCGCGGCGGCGCGATCCACCACCTGCATCCGCTGAATCCGATCCCTCTCCTCGACGGAGACTTCCAGGATCTTCTGGAACTCGTCGCTCTTCTTGTTTAAATCTCCGTCCTCGCCGTCGGAAGCTACATTCTCGGCTATCTTCTCGAAGGCCTTCTCCTTCTTCTCGCGATCGACGGCGTTTTTCCACATGTCGAGGTACGATTCGGGCCCGTCATTCGAAACCCTAAGCGTCCTCGATCCGGTTCGATTCCTCCGGTTCGGGAACGGCGCCGTGAAAATTGACGAGGAGTGACGGCGTGTTCCGTCGTCGAAGTGAGGGGCGTGAGGTGCGGTCAAGGCGGCGCGTAGGGAGACTCCAAGACGCGAAGCCATTTTTTGTTTTGGAGGTTTCGAAATTAGCGGGTGTTTAGGAAAGTAGTAGAAGAAGGAGAAGAAGAAGGTTTATAAACAACACTCGAACTCTTTTTTGAAGTTCACTTGTTTTTTTTTTTGATGGAAACGATTGGTTCTGCTTTCACGTGGTTTGAGTGGTAAAGTTGTAATTTTTTACGTGTTTAGGAAGGGAAGTACTTCTCTGTGGCCGACCTCTTTTTTTGGTGTGCGTGTGGCCGACCTATGCGGTAACACGTGGCGCTTACTAAACCGTTAATCGGAATAAAATAATACACTTGGTTTGGTTTCGTGTATTTTTGCTGTTTTTTTAATTTGTCCCAACAAAATTTCGTTACATTTCTTCCACCCCCTCGCTCTTTTTGGAATTTTACATTTTTACCCAATTAGACCCGCCCTGAAACTTGTAGAAAAGATTTGGGCCAGAAGCTTTTAAAAAAATTGGGCTGAAATAATTTTTAAAAATAAATAAAAAGGTGTATAACATAAGATCGAATCCATGAATGGAAATTTAATTTACAATACATGTTGAACTAATGAGAACTTTATTTTAAAAAAAACTAATATTTTATTTATTTAAAAAAAGCTGAAAGCTGGTGTTTCACCCTACTTTCTCCCAGGGCCGGTTTGGGATCCACTTTGATTTTCGTAGTATTTCTGGTTAAAATCTTCAGTTGTACTTACAGTCCCAATACGATCAACCTTCATTAAAAAATTTTAGTTTTCGTTGCTGCTGTTGACGACTCTAATTAAGGCCACAAGCTCATGCTAGCCTTGAATGTACTACAGTCCCTTATATGAATGTTTCTTTCTTTTTTGTTGAATTAACATCCAAATTCAAAAGTTGGGTCATGTGTGACTACAATTCCAAGTTATAAAAATGAATATAACCAGTCCCAATAAAAATCTACTTTCATTGCTTTGATGACTTCTATTTATTTTCCCTTCCATTATTTGTGAAAAGAAAACAATTGTTCCATTAAAATTCCTTACTTGATAGATAGATCATTCCTGAATTACTGATTTATATCAAAAGTGAAAACCTTGATGAGTTGTGTATATCAGAACGCATAAGATCTTTTTGAAGTAACCTTTTAACAAAAATCGTTGTTAGATTGTCGTCCAAGGCTTCAAGGCACATGTGTGCTCTTTTTGTTTCCAAAGTTAATTTGGTGCAAATCAAGCAACCTGCAATAAGCAAAAACAGAAAACAAATTAAGCATTTTAGAAAAGTGTCGATTTTATCTGATCAAAACATTGTTTATCACATCCAAAAGCATATATGGCTTGTTTTTCTTCCTTTTAAATATATATATATATATACATGTATATAATAGACTTTTTATTCTTCTTATAACACGTAGAAAGGGAGTTTGTACCTAGATGTTCTTTCTTTTTACATTTTATAACATTTTTTATAGTACTACAATTTGTCTCAACACTTTCTAATTGTGCATTTTTTTTTTGGATTGGTCTCAAAAAAATTTAATCGCGACAATAATCCATAATGCAAACAAATGACAATTAAATACAACTCAAAGCAGCTGAATGTTCCATGCCAATGTTATCAAACTGGTGCAAGTTTACAAAGAATCTAAATTATAAACCTCAGCAAGCATGTGTGCCATATTTGCCATAACCATATCCACTTGAGTGCTTGAGACATATCATGTAAAGATACATGTAGCTTACACAAACATCTAGTGAAAACAGGACAAAATATTAATCTTATATAAACTGCAAATGCAAAGAGGGTTGTGCATTTTTCGTTTTACTTGGTTACATTCTTCCACACCCCTTACCACTTGCGTCTATGCGTCTCTTTAGGCTGATGGAACTCTGGAAGTAGTAGAATCTTTAAATGGGCTAATGTTGAAAGTTATAGCCCTTTATTGGGTCATTCCGAACATAAGGCAACGCTAAAGTGAAAGAGAAAGGAGACGTGGGGTCAGTCACGTGGCAGTCAGACGTTGGGTTGGGGTCCATCTATTTGGGGAAAGACTCGATTCAAGGTTTGGCATATATTGCATTAAGAACTGAAGAAACAGCGTACATGGTCAAACTTTGACCAGAACTAGTCACACATACCCTACAGTTTACTCCTTCCCCTACCCGCTTTTGGTGCACGCGAGGTCAAACTAAAGTAGCCGATTGCTAAAGAAAAAGCAAAGTGTTTAACTCTAAAACAAGCAACAACAAAAAAACAGAGTTGAAAAAAATCATTTAAGACTATAATAAGTCGAATGGTAAATATTCTACTTAAATACTTAAAAAGTCCAGACAAATATTGAAATTGGTGAAAAGTTACCGTAAAGAGTGGTGACGCTATCAATAATTACACTTCATTGGGCCACAAACAGGCCCATAAAGCACCGAATCGGCGCGTGAGTATATGATATGAAATCTAAATTTTTCTGAGGAGACAAAAGAGATAATCATTTACCTTTTCTTCTTTCCGTCGCCTTTCTCTCTTTTTCAAAAAAACCTTTCGATCATCGGAAAAGCTCTTTTCGAAGTCTCGCCCAACTATTGTATTAGTAGTTGAATTTTTTTTTTAAAAATATTCTATTGAATTCCATCTACTCTTTCTCTTTGTGTAGTCACTGAGATCTGATTGTTTCTCAAGCTTTGTAGTAACAATCAATGGTGGGTTTTTGTGTAAGGTTTATGAGTAACTTTTTGTCGTTTTGAGTAAAAGTTGTTGCAGTCCATTTTGGAAAAAAAGGTTGTCTTTCTTCTTCTCTGTCATTGGATTATCTCAACCAATTCGAATGGAAGTGGGTAGCTCGAATTCGTCGGGTCAGCAGCTATCGGGGCGGGTCGTTGATACAAGAGGCAAACACAGGATCCATGCCCAACTCAATAGGCTCCAACAAGAAGCTCGCTTCTTAGAGGTATGTTTTTTGTATTGGATCAAATCTTTTGTGCTCTTTCCAATGGTATATGAAAGTTTTGAAACTTTTAGTTTTTTTGGAATTGGGAAGCTATATAGCAAATGTGTTGATCTGATTAAGGGTGTCTCGAATGAGATTCTATGAGTGGATGAAGATAAATAAGCATTGATTTTATTAGCAGTTTCGTTCAATGAGTTAGTTAGTAGTGTCTTCTCTTTAGTCTTTTGCAACAATTGCATCTTAGATTCCCAAAAGGCTTGATTGATATCTCAGGCTTTTAAAGAAAGCTCTTCTTCGTATTAGCTTGGAGATAGTAGAAAGAAGAAGGGCCTTAGATAATGAGCAATCTCACTCGCTTTAGGAAATGTAGTGTAGAAGCAGAGTCTTTGATTTTAGGTTTGGTTAATATCTTTGATCCTTTGGGGTTTAAGCTCTTGTCCACCTATAAATGTGTGCATGGTTATATAAATCGTGTTAATATATTCAGGAAGAGCTGGAGCAGCTTGAAAAGATGAACAAAGCCTCAGCTTCTTGCAAAGAGTACAGAACGAATTTCTGCATTATCTTAATGAATAATCTCTCGTTCCATAACTTTTGTCGAATGGATATGCAGGTTCTTAGACAGTGTTGACAGCAAACCAGATCCTCTTCTTCCCCTGTAAATTTTTGCCTCTTTTCCTTCATTTTTTTTTTCTATAGACTATTATTAGATGATTTGTTCTGATTTGGTTACTACTTGCAGAACAATAGGGCCAGTGAACGCGACATGGGATCAATGGTTCGAACGTCCGAAAGAAGCAAAACGATGTGGATGCTTCATTCTCTAATCTTCATTTCCTCCTACTCCTACGTCGTTACCTTTTTCTCCATGTCTTCTTACAAGAGTTTGCGGTATTGTTTTTCATCACCCGGCGGTTTAATTGATGTAATTGGCAAAAAAAAAAAAAATTATTTGTGCAGATAAAATCTGTTGATATTGATAAGTGTGTCTTGAATCTACAAAGAACCACAGTGACAAAGTCTGAAAAAAAGGCAATATTCTTTTTCTTTTCTGAGACAGTGTGTCATACTCATTCAAAGCAGACAAAGAAAGAGTACTCTGATTCAATCGAAGAGCTTGCTTGAATATGCTAGTCATGGTTCTTGATGCAAAAAAGTAATTCAAGAACATCATAGTATAAACAATCTTACATAAAAGGAAAAAAAAACATCTCAGCATATTAGCCTCTACTAGAACAAATACAAAACCAAAGGCCTTAAAATTTTGCATTCTCTAGTTAACTTAAAAAGAATCAGCACTTCAACTTTCTTCTCAAAGATTCAGGCTTTGCCTCGTATCCAGTGCCGTGCGAAGAGTTTAAGGGGTCTAAGGCAAGTTCTAAAAATAAACTTATTTACAACTGTAATAAAAATAATTTTCTAATATGATATATTATTTTCACCAAATACACAAGTCTAATACTGTAAAAAAATAAGTTTATAACGTAAATATGTTATATTATGTTATATAGAAAAAAAATACATGAATTCAGAAAATGAGTTAATTAATTTTCGTAGAAATGTTTTTTTTAATAAGTCTAAACCACTAGATTAGAAATTATTTTAAATTTTGGGGCCCTAAAAATAGTCATATTAATCGGGGGCCTGAGGCGAATGCCTTTTTCAATACACTGTAGGCACGCCTCTGCTCGTATCTCCATCTTCTTGCTCGACCTATAAGACATACACATATGTAAGAAAGTACTACTGAAAATTGCAGACACAAAGTATGCACAACTTAAAGCCAACTTTTGGAATCTCACCTCAACAACTACAACTTTTGGTTTCTTCTTAGACTTTCCATTATCATCATCAATACTATTAAAAGGGAAGGAGTCTAAAAAAATCTACTTATAAAAGTTGTTTGGACTCTTTCATTTAATTCATTATTTTTTGGTCTAACCTTAAATTTATACTAACAATGTTACCATATATTTCTCTAACAATAATTTAGTCAATTCTTTTATTTATTTAAATCTCACTCCTAAATTCTAATCATTACTATTACTATATTTATCATTTTGATTTTTAATCGTAAAAACATTGAAACTAATGTTGTATATTACCACTTTGATCATATAATTTATGATTTAAAGCAAGATAAATTACAAGACATATATGTGTACATTCTAACTTCCTCTTTCGTTTATAATAAAGTAATCATATCATATATAAACTTTCCCACTAAAATCTCATATCATATACTAAACTTTCAACCGTCTATAGTTTGATAATATTTTCATATTTAAAAATGATTTTTCTGAATATTCATGTTACCTTCACAAAAATGAAGAAATTCATTGGTTCTATTAAAGTTAACCCGACTTCACGATATCAGTATTGATTATTCAAGATTTTGAAAATTATTTGTTTAGATATTATACTTTTATATACTTTTCACTTAAAACGAATCAATACGATTAAAAGGAAATAGTTTTAAAAATTCTAATATAAAAAAGTTGTTGGAGTTATGTATAACTATTTATTATTTTTCTGATAATACATTAATCATTCTAAACATACAATATTTTAAATATTTTTAACAGATCTTAATATTATTTCTTATGATACTTTTACTCAGAAAAATATTTCATCAACCATGTTTTTGTACAATAACGTTAAAAATCTATATCAAAAAGTTGTTGGACCTGATATGGACGTAATGGGTCCACATCTGTTCGGGTATTTAAGATCCTAAAAGAATTCGAAATATATAAAAAATCAGAAAAATATCTGAAACACGAAAAGTATTTGAAACTCCAAACAAATACCAAAAAATTTAAATATCTAAAAATTTAAAATCTTATTCAAAATCTAACACGATGAACTGGAAAATACCCAAAATTTTATCCAAATACCCAATTGTTTTTTTTAATTTGAAAAATTTACCTGAAATCAAAACTCTAATCGTAAACCAAAAACTTAAAAACAATATCCATAATACCGGAAATATATTCGAAATATCCAAATATACCTAATAGACACATATTTATGATCGGGACTAGGGTAAGACCCGGACTCAAACAAAAACCTACGGTCAAAAAAACACAATAGGTTATCTTCTCTGGACCTGAACTAACCTATAATTTTGGGTCGGTTTAGTTTGTTTTTTTGATCCGGATATAATTCTCATGTCGAAAAGAAACTTACGTAAAAGTGTACATATAAAATCTCAAATAAACTAATTTGTAGATTATATAGCTGTTAAAAATTATGTTTTTCGATATAATAAAATTTTGTATTATAATATAATCCAACAACCCCGCGCTTAGAAAGCGCGGGTCAAAATCTAGTACTTCCTTAAAGCTCTTCCTTTTCTGTGAATCACAACTTGCTCCGCAGCGTCATCACCATCCTCATCTTCCGAGCCTGTACAAAGTTCATGATTAAAATTACCATTATAAACCAAACGAAGCTAATATATTGTAGTGATGGTAGTTCAAATCTATGCCAGCAGATTCATAATGTCTCACTATTTAACAAGTTTTTTCTTAAAAAAACCATGATTATAAGAGATGAAGTTTTACCATGATCGTCACCGTCAAGGTGAGACTCCTTAAATAGGAAGCCATAAAAATCTTCCATATCTTCTTCTTCTTTCTCGAGTTCACCATAGCCTTCAACGTATTCAATCTCTGGCTCCTGAGATTCAGTTTAATGAAGAAATATCAGTACAATAAAGCTGCATCTATGTTTGATGGACTGCGTAGACAGAGAAAAACAAGAGCACCTCCTCCTCCTCCTCTTCTTCTTCTTCAGCTTGAACATTATTTTCAAGGTAATTGAGTATGTCAGGGTAGTAAACATCATTCTTCAAACGTTCTAACAACTTGGTTTCAATGGCCTGTTAACAAAAAGAAACATCAAATATCATGAGAATCTAAAGTGAGGCATACAAACAAAACTCTAAAGACATTATCAAACACCGCTGCTATTCCAGTCTTTTCCTCTCTTCTCGCCTCTCTTTTTATTTCCCTCCTAGGCATAGGCATACGCATTATCTTTTCCCTTTGATTCCAAAAAAAAAACAAAAACAAAAAAAAATTAAGACATATTGTGTGAATCAAATAACATATCGAACACACAAAATAAATTGACCTTGTTTCGAGAGCAAGTATTCTCATTCGAATACGCATTTGATTCAATTTGGTTAGTCTTTGTTTAACCATGTGCTGCAACATCTCGGGCCAATACAACTGAAACGGAAGATGATGATCTTAGTAGACACGCATATATAACTGAAAGTGGAAGAAGAAGAAGAAGAAGAAGAAGAGGGAGTGATCAATCTCTAAGGCTCTCACCAAGTGCTTATCAATGAGTTCAAGTGCCTTCTCATAGTTTCTAGGCAGCTTAATTCTCTCCCACAAGTGCTTCGGCGTGTGAGCTCTCTCTATAGTCTTCGTATACAAATAAAACACTCCTAAGTAACAACAACAACAGCAACGCAGAGATAATTTGTAACTAAATCACAACAATGGATTTTAAAAGAAACCATATTTCCACATGTATGTTCTCAAGGGAAAATCCTAATTAAGCACAAACAAAACTACGTACCATCGTGGTCACGGATGGTGGCATAGCGACTGTTGGCGAGAGGACAAGAGCTTTGACTGCAGATACTAGTTACATTATAAGGGTTTCTGCAGAAGATTCCGGTTTCGGTTCTACAAGTAAAACCAAATTTCAGACAAAATCTGAGACAGACAAAAGAGTGAGGAGAGAAAAAGAGACATACTTGGCCATATAACAGCAGTGTATGTATTTGATATTGTGCCATATAGCCTCATCTTTCTGCATCTTTCACAGTGAAGAAGACGAAACCAGGTTTATGAGAAGCTGTGAAGGTAGGCGGCGATTAACGGCCGGAAGAGTCCGCGAATTGGAAGTGAAAGAAGTAGATTTTATGCGTGTCTCTTAAGGTATTAATCTTTTGGGCCTCACGTAGCCCAATACTCATACACTCGAGAATCAAGAAAATTGATGAAGCTGATATCCATCCATTATATGTAGTTATGTGATATTTCAGATGATTTGTTTACCTATAAGCTTCTCACTACAACATTTAGAAAAGTAAATTTTAATAAAAATATTCCAACTAAATTTTGTTAAAACTTTTAATACTCAATTTTTTTCCGATACCCAATTTAATACTTCAAGTAATTATTCTGTTCATTTAATAAACTTTCAAAATTATTTCTATTTTAATGCTTAAACTATGTTTATTTTAATCATAAATATTAATAAATTTTAAATGACATTTAAAATCATAAAAATCATTAAAAAAATTTCATTTTATTTCATGTTTTAGATATAAAAGTAACTAAATTGTGGATGATCTTAAATTGTGTAATAGAAGTTTTGAGTTTTAAATAGCGAATTTAGTTTATTTTTTGAAATAGAAAAAAATTATATATTTCCTTCAAAATTAATTTTTTAAAGTTTCTAAGTTTCTATTCTATAACTTAAAATAAAATTAGAAAGTTTTAAGACTTTTTTCTTAGGATTTGGATATCTATTGAATTTTATTTGGAACTTATTAATATTTTAACTAAAATAAACAAATTTTGAATATTAAAAATGTTGTGTATTAAAATAAGAAGAATAATTAATTAAAGTATCAAACATGGTAGCAAAATAGTTATAGGTATTAAAAAGTTTAATAAAATTAATTAGAGTATTTAATGGAATTTCCATTTAGAAAATACGGTGGAATGTGTCGCATAAGTGATTTATAAAGAAACATATTCTGTCCAACACTTTCAAGAGAATATTATGGGGATGATTGGTTGGGGCTGTAGATGCTCTGGACAGCCAAAATTTAATCTACAGCTATATATGTCAACCAATCGAGCTTTGCTTTCCTTAAAAAACTCACAGCAAAAAAATCTCTGAAAAATCAAAATATGGCTGTAGAGAGCTTTATTTCCAGAGCAAAAAATTAGTGCTTTAGAAATCTACAGCAAAGAAAGCTACAGCAAATAAATCTACAGATTAAATTCTACAGCAAAAAATATAAAGCTACAGCACTTACCAATCATCCCCTATATCACTAAACTTTGTTTCACTATGATAGTTTTTTCTATTAAAATTTCTATAATTTTAAATATTATTTTCTTTTTTGACAACGAAATACTATTCTATTACTCAAATTTGAGTTAGTTTGAATAACTAGACCGAAATATGACAACCAATAAAACAGAGCTCTTTATGAAAATACTTTGCAGTCCTAACTAAAAAATCAAAAATTCTATTTTGCGCCCTTAAACATACTTAGAAGTAAGGATTACCCATTAGTATATATTATATAGTTGTTATCTTGCCAAAGTTAATCTCTCTCTTGTTATAAATACTTTGCGCAATGAAGAAAACATAAGTGAATATCATAATTATATTTCCTCATCTGATGTAGCTTTTTACAAAGTTTTTCTAAAATAATATTGAAACATATATAGATAATTACATATATATTTCCTCATTCAATAATATAATAATAGCTATGTAAGATGTTCCTCTTTTGCAGATAAAATATCTTGATGCATGTTAGTCAATGTGTCTTCCTAATTTACAAAGTACTACAATGCCAAAACTAAACATGATAGATTTTCTTTATTTTTAATGAACAAAACTAGATCTCGACCCGCCCGGTTATTATAACTTCATAGATTTTTAAATTTATGGTTTTTATGTTTTTTAGTTATTTGTAAATTGTATTAGTGGTTGATATCAGTTTTTGGATGAAAATTAGATGAAATCAGAAAGTGGTATGTTAGATACGTTTGATTTAGCAAGACAATAACTTAAATCAAAAATAAGAAAAATGTAATAAGACATATTTTTGTGAATAAAATAATAATTTAAATCAAAATAATAAAAATAAATAACATTTATTGTCACTTAATTTTTCACTCCACATAATTATTTTACTAAAAAAAAAATATTTCTATTTCACTTAATTTAGCCAAATTCATACAAGAATTCTTTTTATTAGTTTATAAAATCAGTTAGACATGAACATTGACTATCCATTTAGGTACGGTTTGTTCATTTCAGCTATTGTTTTGTTTTTTTTGTATATTAATTACTCTTTTTAATGTAGACCAAATTAATCTTATATATTAAAAGAGAAGTCATGACTTCTTTCATGTGTGATTTTTTTTTTAATTTGGACCATCAATTAAAAATCTTATTAAATGTATTTTATTAAGACTAATAATACATAGAATCTTTAAAATACTTTAATCATAAAATCTTTTGATATCTTTTTATTTTAAATATAAATATATTTTTTTTTAAATCTAACAAATCTGTTTTAAAAGATTTTTACAAGATTTTCATTTTCGAAATTATATTTAAATATTTTCACTAATTTCGAAATTAGTTTGAAATATTATCCTACATTAATAAATTCAGTAATCGTTTATAAAAAAAAAATCCTGTAATATTTTATATATTATATAATCATAATCAATCATATTAAAAGAAAATTATTATATTGAGATAAATATAATAAAATTGTATTAAATTTATAATTTTTATTTTCGTAAGTATAAAATATTTATGTTCAAAAATAAAATCTAATACGTTGGTAAGATGGATTTCTTTAAAGCTTATAATATAAAATCTTTGTAACTACTTTAATCATAATATATTTTCATTTTAAATATAATATATATTTATATATTATATTTTAAAAATTCTAATAAATCTGTTTAAAATATTTTAACAATAATTTAATGTATTTTAAGATATCGTTTATAAAATGAAAAATAAATAAATTATATCCTATTTTATCTACTTTATAGTCATGATCATGTTAAAATACAATTATTCTACTTAAATAAATATGATAAAAGTATATTCAATTGATAAATTTATAAATATTATTTTCATAAATATAAATTATTTATTTTAAAAATATAATATGATGATAGAACGGCTTAAAATTAGCAAACCATATAATACATGTCTAAAAATTAACATATCTTAGAATTTTGTTTATACAATAATATATTATCTAAAATGAATAAACATAAAAAAATATTAGTAAAATAAATACAGCTTTGAAACACGGGTCAGAATTTAGCATAAATTAAATACAAAATAATTTTCAAATATGTTTTCTCATGAATATATTAATTTGTTTAATAAGTAAATATAAATACAATAAGATAAATATATAATAAGAAGTGAAAAAACATATGGTTTTAAACAATTGATTAATTATAACATGTAAATTATAAAATTATTATATTTGAAATAGTTATATAAATATTTAAGTATATGATTTAAAAATATATACCACTAATGTTTAAAAATAATAATTTATGTATAGAAAAGTAAAAAAAAACACCTGCGCGGTTGCGCAGGTCAAAATCTAGTTTGGGTTATGTTAGAAGAATATACCCATATAATTGATGCAATAATTTATGTTTTCTTATTGAATACTCCGTCGACTTCATCTTCTCCAAATGTATACTGTGATAAAGGTATATGGATAATAGTACAGGAAAATAACAAAAAGTCAATTGCTTCTTATTCTAGTAACGTTACAAGTCAGACTTGTGCATGCTAACAGAACCTGAACAAAAAGGACTAATATATATATGACACGAGCAATAACAGAAAACATTATTAGTAACAATTCAAGTCATGTTCGTTCTTGGACACAACATTGATACCATCATATATGCTAATGTTTAGAGTGGTTTCAGAGATCTGCTTAAAATGTCTATGAAACAACTTTGAGTAAACGATAGATATAGTAAACATGCAGAACAAACATGACTTGAAATCATATAGCGTTTGATCGAAAGGTTTATTATAGAAGTCACGATATATATAATATATAAAGGTTTGATTTTTTTATGACTGCATATATAAAGGTTTGATTACGTTCTTAAAACATAGACATTTTTTATTTATGTAATTGTTGTTGGCAATGTGGGACTTAATGTGATATTAATATGAAACTAAATGATAGAACAACTTAATCTAATGACTTTTCTAGTGGAGAGTCCAAAATAAAATATCACACATGAAAAAAGTCATGACTTCTATTTTAATATATAAGATTAAAGTGATTGGAACTTTTATGTAAAAGTACGTGTAAATCCAACCAAAATACTAAATTTAATATTTAAATAATCTTAACTCTGAGTTTTAGTATTCAAATTATTTTTCAACTCCAACTATAAAACTATTTACACAATTTTTAATTATTATATTATTAAATTTATATATTTTTAATTTAAATTTTAATAAATATTAGTTTTTTTTTGTAACTGACTTATTATAATATATATAATATCTCAATCGATCAACTAAAAAAAGTATTGCATACTACATCGTATTAATTATCATAATATGTATTTTTACCAAAAATGTTCGATTGGTATTGAAATGATGTTTTGCTTTTAAATTTCTAAAAAAATATTTTAAATTTTAATCAATTCGTATATGTTCATATTATTAAGTGTGTTTATTTTATTTATTTTTATTTACATTTGATAATACAAAATTATTTTTATTACTACATAAAAAATAAATTTTAGTGTTGTGAATTGATATATATTTGGTGTAACGTTATTCATCAAACACTAAAATAAATATTTTGTGTCGGAATTGGTATTCCACTATTGGTTTGCCGTTACGTTGGAAAATCCCTCAACAAAAGTAAGTGTTGCGTGTTTTAATGAGAAGAATAAAAATTATAAAATGTGCTTTTTTCTTTTCTTGACAAGTTTTTGCTAGCAATTCATCTTACTGACTTTGGTAGCATTTTAGTATCAAAATTTCGGTTTCTCTTTTCATTTTATTTCTTTTTTATCTTTTGTTTTTGTCATGTTTTGGATCCTTTTCGTTTGTCGAACATAAGATCAACTAGATTTTGATCCGCACATTTGTGCGGATATTTTTCATTTTATGAATGTATACTTTTAATTTATTATAAATATTTTAAATATATAATTTTAATTTTAGTGTTATATATTATGAATATACACCTTTTATTTTAGTAAATTGTATACATGGTAACATCCATCATATTATTTTAGTAAATTTTATTGATATAGAATATTTTTTGGATGTTATGATATTAAGTTTTCTTTTTTTTTGTTATTAAATTAAGACTTCAAAATATTAGATTACTTTAATTTTTCTAACATAATTTATTTTTCGTGTTACATTTCAAGAAATTATTCTTTATTATCTATGATTATACCTTTTGAAAATTTTAAAAAATTATCATTTTAAGTTTGCATACTTATTTTTAAAATTTTATATTTTGTTAAAATTGTTTGGAAAATTACACAACTATATTTGAGGTGGGAGATTATATGATTTTCGAAATTTGTTTGTTACTAAATTAATACATTATTTTATATAAATAATTTTAATTTCGGTAAGATTTTTATATATCTCTCAGAATATTTTTATAATTAATATAAATATTAAATTTATAATTAAAATTTAATTTGTCATTAATATTTTGAATGAATTATTAGAATTTCATAGTTTTTTAATAACATATTTTTAAATAGTGTATGAACTAAAGGTTAGTTATAAACTATTTTATTTTTGTATATTAATTTTTTTTAAACAATATATTGTTGAGAGTTTCAAAATAAAAAATAAAATAATATGTAGTTGTAGATATAAAAGTTTAACCTATGTTAATAAATTTATTTTTCTAAAAAAAATATAATATAGTTTACGAATTTTAACACATTTTAATGATGAGTGATAATTTATTTAAATGAAACTATTTTAAAAATAAAATAGATAAATTTACCCATATTTAATTCATATTATACTTCTATTTTAATATAATATATAATAAATTAAAATATGTATAAAATAGTATAGAATTTTTTTTTTTGTTTTATAATAAAATTTTAATTAACATTGAATTATAAAGTTATATTAGTATTTACGAAATTAATTAAGTGTTATTTTATAAAAATATTTAGAAGGTTGGTAGGATTTTGTTAGATTCTTTCTCAACAGAATTTGTTATACTTAAAAATAAATTTATATTTCTATTTTTTATTATTAATGTAAATAATGAAATATGTCATATTAAGTTATTCTTTGGATGGTCCTAGTATGACTTGTTAACGGTAGATAAAAAATATGACTCTGTTTTAGAGGGAGTTATTGGGAGTGAAATTTTGAAGGAATTTTAAAATTTAGAGATTTCATTGTTATTGGTTAATGAATTCTTAAAATCTTAGTAGAATCCTTTGTTATTGGTTTGTGTAATTTTAAATTTTATGAAAATCCTATGTTATTCAAAAAGTTTAGTTTTTATTGACTTTGTAATTCTATTAAACTCTTTTGTTATTGGGACATAAATTCTCTCTAGTTTTACTCATAACACTCAACTTTACAAATATCACATATAGTCATAGGATTCTTAAAATCTATGTACCAAAACACACAAAAACACAAATACACAAACACAACAAGATTGGTTACATTTTTATTGTCAAGTCAAAGATAATTGTAAAAACAAAACTAAAGATAAAAGAAATTATTAAAAATAACAATTTAAAAAAAAAAATATTTCATGAAATATAACTATTTGATATTAAAATAAAATCATGAGAAAATTCATAGGTTGATCTTAAAAACATTAAAACAAAAATCAAACAAGACAAATCAAAATGTCAAAATATTAAAAAAACCAAAATTTTTATTTAATTTTCAAATAGTTCTATTTTATGAAAGAATTTTTTTTTTTAAATAATAGAAAGATAAGTTTGGAAAGAAAAGTATATATGAAAAGCTATAATAATTAATGACAACGTATACAATACATTGGGTAAGAATTCATCAAATCTACTTAATTTTTAAAAATCTATTAACTCTTAAAATTTTCAAACTCCACACAAATTCTATTTTCAATAGGCCTCCCTTAATAGATTAGATGTGTTTTTGTTTAAGTCTCTAGTTCTTGTGGGATCTATGACATAGCATAACTGACAACGTCGGAGTTATTTTGAATCGACAGTGCTATTGTTGCTAACACCTTTAGTTATGTCACTCGCCATAGATCTTATGGAACTCCATGTTTGTCGGTGTTCTTTCATTGCTTTTTTGTAGAAACATGTTCATATTCTCTTCGTTTCAATCTTTTACAGAGCTCTTTTTTTTTTGAGTTTGGTACCACTCAAGTTGTATTGTTTGCTCCTTGACGCTATTTTTACAATATGAACAAGATCTCTTCAAAGTCTTCTACCTACTGTCACAATTATCATCTTTGGTTGTCTTACCAAATACAACGTTTTGTTTAAGAAAAATCAAATTATAAGATTTTATAAGTAACATGTTATCTATGGTTTGCTGCATGCATTTTCAATAATTCTCAAGAAATAAATTTCCTCATCTTGTTTTTGTTTATCTCCTAATTTTGATTTAATTCAATCTTAAAATCGTTTTGGATTTAAAACATGTATGGTTATAATATCAACGTTTTGTTATATTTGTTTCAAACAAGAAATTTTGTTTTCTAACAACTTTACTACCATAGATTTATCCTTTTCACCAACAATATATTATAAAATTGTTCTCACTTTGGTATATTGTCTGGGACCTTGACACTTGTAGCCGAGTGGTAAGAATACATGTTTGGGATGCTAACACTTTCAAGTTTGATATATCTACTGAATCTGAATTCTTCCATAGACTCGGATTACCTTAAGTTAAACAAAAAACAATTATAGTGAACAAAAATGCTCTCACCTTGGTATATTCAGATTTTGAACCTTAACATCAGAGCCAATCTTCTCACTTCAAACCTCACCATTCCTTCATAAAATTATTATAGAAAATTGGTCATCATGTTAAGCTTTATTTATTGACTTAGTTATTTTTGAGAGATTATACGTTTTTATCTAGCCGGATATAAAATTTTGGTGATTCGGAATCAAAAGATAAGTTTTCAGAAGAAACATGTCATCAATAGTCGACATCATACATTTTTGGTAAGTCGTAGGCCATCTCCAACCCAACACTAGAACTCTAATTTAGTGTAATTTTGACACAAAAACATTTTCCAACCCAACACTAAAATTCACGCCATTTTAGTGTTACGCTATAATTTCACACCAACACCACTATTCACCACACTAAAACACTATTCACCTCAATAAAACATTATCTATTTATTTTATTAATAAAATACTCAATTAAATAAATGACAAATAAAAACATAAATATATATAATATTATAAAATAGTTTTTAATGTTAAGTTTGATGTTGTGGTTGGAGATGAACTTTTTTCTTAGTGATGAAATTACACTAAAATGATATAATTTTAGGGTCATTTAGGTGTATATACAAAATGAGGATGGTAATTAGGTGATCGGTTGGTATTCAAAAGTATTTGCAGATGTAGTAGCTTGTAATATGAGAAATGACATAACAATCCTCTGTGACGTTTAGGAAAGCTAGTTTTTTGGAAGCTGGTTTTTTGAAGCAGTGTAGGTAGTAGAGGCTAAATTAAGATGAATATTCTTAAAGATGCAACTATCAAGACACAATAATCCAATGAGCCGCCTCCTCCTTCCTCCTTTGCCTCTCTTCTCGATGTCTTCCTCTGTTCTGTCTCCATCCCCAGCACCAGATACCGATGACGACGGGGACGAGTTCGAGACCGGTGGTGACAGGGGCAAGCTCGAAACCGGTGGTGACGTGGCAAGCTCGAGACCGGTGACGATGGGTCGAGACGGATGCGAGCTCGAGACGTGTCCTCTTGCTCACGACAACCACTGTTACCAAGAACAAAAAATCAGAGTAAAAAGAGAGAGAGAGAGAGAGAGAGAGAGAGAGAGAGAGAGAGAGAGAGAGAGAGAGAGAGAGAGAGAGAGAGAGAGAGAGAGAGAGAGAGAGAGAGAGAGAGAGAGAGAGAGAGAGAAAGAGAGAGAGAGAAGAGAGATAGAGAGACGAGAAGAGAGAGATATAATCTCTCGAGATTTCGACGAGAGATTCTCTCTGAGATCGAGGGAGCTCCTCTATGCTCGAGAGGTCGACGTAGCTCTCGTCGCTCTCGCTCTCCGAGAGAGGAGCTCGCTACTCCTCTCGAGCTCAGGAGAGAGAGAGATCTCTCTCTATCCTCTCCGATTCCCTCGAGAGAGAGAGAGAGACCATTACATATGTCTCCCATCTCCATGGACGCACGCTTTGCCTCCTCCAATCCCAAAACAAACAAAATCAGTAAGAGAGAGAGAGAGAGAGAGAGAGAGAGAGAGAGAGAGAGAGAGAGAGAGAGAGAGAGAGAGAGAGAGAGAGAGAGAGAATCCAAAAACGCAACCATCCTTTACATCTGAGAAACTAAACTCCATTAACACGGGATATGAATGATTTGCGGAAGGGGCGACACTATTACACTCGGACAAGCCGATTTATTAATCAACCCAAAGAAAACAGAGATAAAAGGAAGAAACTTCAAGAGAAGCTCTGTTTCGAGTTGAATCACACAACAAATTAGACAGACCTACATTATAGTACATCTAGGGGTAAGACTGTATTTATGAAAAATATAGAGTGTTATGGTCATTTACCTAATTAAACTTTTTTCTATGGTCATCAACCGCAAATTCCCATAATTTTAACATTAAAATAGTGTTATGGGTTGGATATGCCCTTATTTCTCCAAAACTAAAGATTTTTCTTTTTGAAAACAAAAGTGGTAAAAATGCAGTTTAATGTATCGAATTCTGCGCCTCTGAAACAAAACTAAAGATTTCTAAGTCACTTATTTGCTTACTTCCAAATTTCAATCTAATTCCATCCTAAATCATTTTCTCTCCATAGATTAAAAACATTAACGGTTTTAAATTTTAGCCATCAATAATTTGTAAAAAAAAAATATTTCAGGAAAGAAATTTTTGTTTTCTATCAGCGTTGATTCCTGAGATTTACGTTACTTTGATCAGCAATATGGATATCTTCAGAAAAGAAAACAAAAAAAGCAAAAAGACGAACACAAGAAAAAAGCTCCTACTTTTAGTACATTCCAATTTAAACCCTCACTACCATTGGTATATTCCGATAATAACCCGCACTAGCTCCTCCTATCATATCAAACTCAACACTCTTCACTTCGTTATATCCGCCTCCTCCTCCTTTAACAAACTATCTCTCTCGATATCTCCGATCTCACGGAGCTCTCTCTACAATGTCTCACTCTATCCAATTCTCAACTCCTTCACGCACTCTCCACCTCCCTCCCACTCGTCTCCACCCTCCTCTCTCTTCCTTCTCCTTCCGCCAATTCCCTCTCACCTCCACCTTCAAGCACACCTCACTCCGAGCTTCCTCCTCTCCCTCTCCCGATTCCTCCTCCTCCTCGTCGCTTCTTCACTCTCCCAACGGCACTCCCGCCGTCAAATCGGAGGAGCGATCCTCCGGGATAGACGTCGATACAGTTACCGAAGCCGAGCTTAAAGAGAACGGATTCAGAAGCACGAGGAGGACGAAGCTGATCTGCACCATCGGACCCGCCACGTGCGGGTTCGAGCAGCTGGAAGCGCTCGCGGAGGGAGGCATGAACGTGGCGAGGCTCAACATGTGTCACGGGACTCGCGACTGGCACCGTGATGTTATCCGCAGCGTTAGGAGGCTTAACGAGGAGAAAGGATTCGCGGTTGCGATCATGATGGATACCGAAGGTAGTGAGATTCACATGGGAGATCTTGGCGGCGAGGCCTCGGCTAAAGCAGAGGTTCCTCTTCTTGAATCTTGATGATGCATGTTGTTAATCAGATTATTTTTTTGATATAATCCGGTTTAGTTAGAGACCGGTTTAGTTAGATTAATTATGGTTAATCTTGGTTTAATTTCCTTTTGTAGGATGGGGAGGTTTGGACGTTTACCGTTAGAGCTTTTGATGCTTCTCGTCCTGAACGTACCATTAGTGTCAGCTATGATGGTTTCGCTGAAGGTATTTTATGTTTCTGTTGTTTTTGTAATTATCAAGTGGATGTGTGTATGAGATGTGGATATCATTTTTTGTGTGATGTAGATGTAAGAGTTGGCGATGAGCTTCTTGTTGATGGTGGAATGGTTAGATTTGATGTGATTGAGAAGATTGGTCCTGATGTCAAGTGTCTATGTACCGACCCTGGGTTGTTGCTTCCTCGAGCTAACTTGACTTTCTGGAGAGATGGGAGTCTTGTTCGTGAGCGTAACGCTATGCTTCCAACCATTTCCTCCAAGGTCTGAGTTTTTCTTATCGTCCCTTGAGTTTTGTTGTCCTTATAGAACTGGTTTTCACTTCAATTTCTTGGTTTTCAGGACTGGTTGGATATTGATTTTGGGATTGCTGAAGGTGTGGACTTCATTGCTGTATCCTTTGTCAAGTCTGCTGAAGTAATTAATCATCTTAAAAGTTATCTTGCTGCTCGTCCCGGTGGAGGGTAAGTACATATGCTCATTATTACCAACACATCCTACTACTTTTAAGAGTTTGGTTTTGCGTTTTTATCCATCCACAAACTTTACTTTATTTTGATACAGGGACATAGGAGTGATTGCAAAGATCGAGAGTATCGACTCCCTGACAAACTTGGAAGAAATCATCCTAGCATCAGATGGAGCCATGGTCGCAAGAGGTGATCTGGGAGCTCAGATACCTCTTGAGCAAGTTCCAGCGGCTCAACAGAGAATCGTCAAAGTCTGCAGAGAGCTTAACAAACCCGTCATTGTCGCCTCACAGCTACTCGAGTCCATGATTGAGTACCCAACTCCAACCAGAGCAGAAGTAGCCGACGTTTCCGAAGCAGTAAGGCAGAGATCAGACGCGTTGATGCTCTCTGGAGAATCAGCTATGGGTCAGTTCCCGGACAAGGCTCTCACGGTTCTTAGGAGTGTCAGTCTGAGAATCGAAAGATGGTGGAGGGAAGAGAAACGCTACGAGGCTACACCACTTCAAGCCATAAGCTCTGCTTCTTCAGACAAAATCTCTGAAGAAATCTGCAACTCTGCTTCTAAAATGGGTAAACTTTCAATCTTCTTTGTACCTTTCAAAAACCAAAGAGATCTCTCACTTTACAATCCATAACTTGCAGCTAACAATCTTGGAGTCGACGCCGTCTTCGTGTACACAAAGAACGGACACATGGCGTCTCTAGTCTCCCGATGCCGCCCTGACTGTCCGATCTTTGCTTTCACGAACACAACCTCGGTGAGAAGACGCTTAAACCTACAATGGGGACTGATCCCGTTCCGTCTAAGCTTCTCAGAGGACATGGAGAGCAACTTGAACAAAACATTCTCTTTACTGAAATCAAGAGGTATGATCAAGTCGGGTGACCTGGTGATCGCTGTCTCTGACATGCTGCAATCCATCCAGGTCATGAACGTTCCGTAGATTTCACTCTCTTTTAACATTGCAGACATTCCCCACAGACTCTTTAGTTTCCTACTTTTGGTTTGATTTATCGTCCGACAGTTGTAAGCTTTTGTGTATTGTGTGTACTATGTTTATCTTTTTGTTTTTTTCTCTGGCTTTCAATAAATATTAGTAATCTATTACTATAATATTCGATTTATTTTGTCTTTAATAAGATGGTAAAACATCGGACTTAATTCACAAACTACAACGTTCATAAGGAGAAATTGAGATTAATAAAACTTGAGAACTGCATATTTCCTTTTTTTTTCATTTGTTATAATCTCCTTAATTTTTTTTCTTAAAATAACTCCCACAAATCAAGAAATAATCCGAAGTTTTATAGAAACTCCAACGTAAAAAGGAAACTCTATCTGATCATACTTAATACAAATAGGACTAGGAGGTCATACAATAAACGTAATTCAGGTTGTACTAGGAAAGTACTAGTAGCATTGTTATCTGCTCTTTATTCATTCATCGTAAACCAAAAAAAAAGCAGCTTAACCAGAGTAGGAGACAAGAAATCAACAACAATCATGAAAGGTTTCAATACACCACGAAAAAGTCAGGGGAGAAACTTGTTTTATCAAACTCCGACTAATTGTTCGGATGAAGAGATTCAACGAAACATCGAGTTCTTGAAGAAACTGCAAGAGGCAGATGATAAAACACTCTACCGTCGATACGAACGTATGATGCAGCGTTATCTATCTGGCTATATAACCTACATCCAACTCAAACGCGGACTGGTTCTCCTTCTCCGTAGACACAGAGCTTTGATCAAAGAGTTTCGTCAGCTTTTATCTTCTCCTGTAAGAAACAACTCCGAGAAAGAGAACCCAAAAGCTGAATTGAAACGCACGGTTGCGTTCTTGCACAAGATCGAAGCGTTGGGAGAGAGTGTTTACAAGGCTTTTATGGATGCGTTAGGGTTCAGTGGTGATAAAGAGATTCTGATTGAACAACTCAGAGAAATGTTGCGCGGTCACGAATCTCTAAAAGAGGAGTTTCAAACGTTCTTGATCGATAACCGTTTACTCAAACGCAAACGCGATTGCGTGAATGTCACGCCATCGTATTGCATTGGACCTGAAGTTGAAAAGGGATCTTCCTCTGGTCCGGTTTTAAACGGGAAATACTACTCTGGAGGTTCATATCATCCGGAGGACTCAGTGGAGAAGAACAGTGAGGCTTGTCGCGTCGAGAAAATGAACAGGTTCCAGGACATGTTATTGCATGACCTAGATTCGTTTATTGAGTTTGGGAAGGTCCCGAAGGATGACTTGAGAAACAAGAAAGCTCGTGATAAGCGGCCGCAGGTAGGATTGAGTAGAGTCTTAGAATGGTTATGCAACGGTAAGAAGGTTCCACCAGAATTTTAAGACAGGTCCGAAAGGCGCAGCGAAAGCTATTAGGCCTTCGTTAGAGTATAATGCCAAAGAAAATAGGGTTGCAGGAGTCTATCGTGAGAATAAAGTGAACTAGTGACCATGGTTTTTCTATTTTATTTTAGGGCAATTTTCTCAAATAGTTTTTTTAGAGTTTTTATTGAAGAAAATGATGAAAATAGCATTTTTTTATTTTGAAATTTTTGAAACCCTATAAAAAAAATATTTGAAACCCTATCCTCAGAACTCCACCCCTTAACTCTAAACTCTAAGTCTAAATTAGTTAAACCTAGAGAAAAAATACTAAAATTTATTTTGTTCATTTTCTTCATTGAACGCTATTTTTGTGAAAATAAACTAAAAAAAGACCATCTTAGGAAATTTTTTTTTATTTTATTGAATTACAAAAATTGTAGCTATATTATCCATGAATATCGTTTAAGGTTTACAAAAATCTCATTTATGATTTCTTGTAGTTAAATCAATTTTTTCGTAACTGAAAACGTCTAAAAATAAAATAAAAAATCACAAATATATACTTATATTTTATTAAGTTAAATAGATTAATAAAATAAAATAAATTGGTAATAGGTGGATCGTTATCTTTCAATTTTAAATGTGAGAGTTTGTCCTTAATATGTTTCTTCAAGATAATATATTTTGCCATCAATTTCAAAATATTTGAACAAATATCGATGGGTCAATTTTGAATTTGATCGATTATGGATTATGTTGGATATTATGGATCGGATTATAATACCATACTAAGTTATAAAAGTTTTCAATCTACAGCCTATTTCCAGTTTACATTTAACTTATATATTAGTTACGATCCATTTCAATTTATGTTCTGATATGGACACAAACATATTGTGATACTTTAGACTTGTTCATGTGAAACTGTTTAAATATTTTTTCAACGTAGTTCTCATGAGACAAGTTAATCAACTTATCACCTCTATTTCGAGTTATTTTCATACCAAGAATCCGTTTCATGGACCCATTTTTTTTAAATTTATCCTTATATAATTTTGAAAATTATTATTTTTTATATATCGACTATATTAATTTTTAATTGACTTTAGCTATTATTTTGTGATAAAATATTCATATAGTTCTCCGATTATTTTTATATTTTATAAAATTTAAAAATATATAACAGATAAATGATTTCTATTTATATTTAGTTAACAACCAAAATATGTTCTGTCAAAAATGTTATGTTTGTGCCTCGTGGATCAAAATATGAGTGGAAAATATTACAAAAACCTGGCCCAACTAAAATTATCGGTTTCAAAAATAAACCACAAAAAAGTAAAGTTAAAAAGAACGTCTGGGTTTCAATTCCTAGAGAAGGCAGAATTATGCGAATTAAAAGAGAAAAACACTTACAAGAAATCTGCAGCATGGCGCAAGGAGTACAATCAAGCGTGGATTCCATATGGCGGCTCAGATGATGCAGTCAGACGTGAATCTTCGTAAAGTAGGTAGAATTGTTGTTTATAGAGCGGTCTGTAATATTTCTCATAGTTGTGATAGCATAATTATCCAGCGTTAAAAAAAAAATTCTCTAAATATTTCTGGAAACTCTCCTAATGGGTTTTGAGTTTGGTTGAAAATTATTGGTATAAAACGTCTCAGTTTCTGATTGGTTGAATTAATAGGTGGAGAACATCATTATTAGAATTCCAATAAAAGCAGTGACATTTTTTTTGTAAATAACTTAAAAATTAAGGGCATAATTCTATTAGTGATTTTGGTATAGATTGTGAAAGAGTTTTAGTGTATCAGCATTGGAGGTTTCTCACATAATCTTTCATCATTAAAATAATAAAAATATATGAACGAGAAAATGAGAGACTAGAGGAAGGAAATTTCTTTTTTTGAGAGACTCTAGAAAAAAAAAGACCCATTAATCCAAATGACTTATTCATAATCATTTAGTTTAAAAAACAAATTACTATTTGGTTACGTTAATATATAAAAATAATATTGATATTATACATTTTGAGAAGCTCATCTTATGTGTTTCATTTTCATTTAGCTGTCTTCTTCTTTCTGTAGAATTTCAATGTGTCCAATGAAGGTTCATTGGTGAGTATTGACCTTAAATGAAGAGAACAAGCAGGAGGGTCGACAAGAAGATTATGTTAAGATATTTTAACTCCAAAGAAAGATTTCAACCACCAACATGAACCTCTCTATGGTTAACACTCAGATAAAAAAAATATCACACCCCTAAAAATAGTAAGTAGACATTCGAATTGTTAATCTTTTTATTGTATATTCTAATTTGATATTTATCTTGCAGTTATTAAATATTTTATCACAATTAGAATGTTTTATCAAAAGAGAAAAGTTAGACATCCTAAACTATGAATCAGTCTTTTGAGGTTGTTGACCAAATAGTAGATATATAAAAGGAAATGTTTAACATTTATACATGATCATATGAAGAGCATTGTGACATATGATAATAGGTAAACACAAAAGTCAAATCCAGTTCGTCCAAAGAGTCCACATTGGTGAAGTTCTAATCAGTAATAGATGGAAGATTGCTATCATTAAAGACCTAGGAAATACAACAATTGGTGCTGACAAATTCTTCAAATTCTCTATGACCAGAAATTTATTTCTTTGTGTTGAAGCAAGAGAATGACAAAAACATAAAATTTACATACTGGACTAAAACCATACTCAATGTACGAGGAAGACTTGAAGAAATTTGAGTCCATGTTTTATGAAATTATGGATTATCTCTCGATATGTTTTGGGTGTAATTTTAGTGTAAATTTTAGTGGAACATCTATTTTTAGAATGTCAATATGTAGATGTCATTTTTGCTTGATAGTAGATGAAGTGGATTTGATTACAAGAGTTATGTATGACTAAAAATGAAAAATGTAATTCAGAACTATACTAAACTGCTTCATTTTAATTAGTGTTAAGAAAGATATAGTTGTGGATGTTATAGAAAAAATGATTTCTTGATTGAATGTAAATTTGGTTTAAGAAATGAGAACATATAGAAAGAGTTTCGTATAGTTTTGGACAATGCAGCTATGATAACTCCAAATAACATGACTTTAGTCACTAATATGTTGAACATTAGTGTTCCAAATTCATATCTGGAGAGGGATTTTTCTATTATTCTTTGGTTTTAGCCATATTTATTTCCATGAAATTGTGATCGATTTTATTAAGCCTTGATTATGATCATAGTCTGGAACAAGAACAATAAACACAAATGATTTCCATGAAAATGTGTTCGATTTTATTAAGCTTTGTGTCTGATAATAGTTTGGAGCAAGGACAATAAACACAAATGATTTCTTACACAAACAAAATCTGCCTTTTCCTTTGTTTAAAAAATAATATTGGAGTCTTCACTACTACAACTTTTACATAACTCTTATTTTAGTTACATTGATGATGAGTTTTAGTAATTTCATAGGTTAAATAAATTTAGGGTTATGTTGGTTATATTTACTTTAGAGAAGAATAAGCAACGTCCATTATTTATTTAGAAAATCTATTGGAATTTATTAGGAAGATTTTCGGTGTATATTTTGTAATTTGTCGGTATAGTTATTTTTCATCACGTTGTCTTAGTTGAATTTGAATTTGTTCATCATGCTTTCTTAGTTGATTTCGGTTGTCATTGAGGAACGATAACTGGACTGAAATCTCCAACAAGCACTGGTAGGTCAATTCTGGAGTAAATCAAGCTAGACTTCTGCCAATGTCTGGTAAAACTTTGCCTTCTTATCATAATTACTTTTTTTGAAACTTGAACTTATCATAGTTACATAATCAAGAAATCTCGGAGAGGATAAAATAAGTTTGCTATTTGAGAATTATCTGACGCTTATTTCAAAGTGGAATCAGTATAACTAGATAGGAGCCAGTTTTACTAGAGGAAAGTGATGGTTTATGTTATGGAATTTCGTGGATAGGGATCCAGACAAGTCTAATACTTGTGCAGTCAGAAAATTATACCAGCTCTTTTGAAGTGGGGCTGGAGCTCTTCGAGAAGTATGCCAGATAATCAGAAGACATAGTATTTCACGGTATAATAATTGAGATAGTGTATTGTTCACCAACATATGAGTATTAATAAAAAAGAATTAAGCCAAATTATACAACGTAACTGTGTACCATACTATATTTTTATTCTAGCATTATTTATGAAACTTATACTGTGTAACATATAAATTTGCCGTTTTGGAGATGGGGTCAAAATCTACTTTGTCTTTTACATTTTTGATCATATTCTTTCTTGAAAACCAATAAACGTCTTTTCTTATTAACGAGGGGACATTCTCTTTTCTTGCATATTTTTATTTGGATTTGGTTAGCATATAGTTATTGTATTATGAATGTGTTTTGGTTTTAATGTTAAGAATTGTTTTATGAATTTTGGATATTTAAACAATCATAACACCAAATTACCCATAACTGTGACCAACAAGGCAGCAACTACAACGCGAATTAATGCACTTATACCAAACCGAAGTGCATATAGTATGTTGTTTTAAGTTTGTAATGAGTTCATCAATATTTCGACAACCTTCCCTTTTGCTATATTATGGAGTTGAAAGAATAATGAACCGTTGCTTTTTAAAACACATATATTTAGAGACGACCAGTTTCAGAGGTGCAAGCAATAATCAACCATGAACTCTTGTCTCTAGAACTAAGTTATTCAAAAACTTGTAACTTTCTCATCATACACGTTTGTACTATAAAAGTTTTCAGGTGAAAGAAATATCATTGAAAAAGAAGAATACTTTTAGCTCTTACTCCCAATTCTTTCATGAGGGCATCTCCAATCCTATATTTTTTTTCATCTAGAGTAAAATTGATTATGCAGTAAACAATGCTCTAATTCAACACTATATCTTACTACATAATAGAGTTTATTCTATAAATGAAATAATCTATTTTTTGTTTGTTAATCACTTTATTATGGAGTAAAAAATAGAATTGAGTTGAAGTATTTTTACTATATATTCATTTTTATTCAGTTTTCACTTTTACTCCATATGCAGTAAACAATGCCTGAGACTAAAGGATAAATTAGAGCATCTCCAATGTAATACTCTATTTTTTCTTCTAAAATAGAGTAAAAGAATAATGTTTTGGTTGTTTTTTTTTTTTGACAAAACTAATATGGATCCATTATAGAATGAGTAAGGTCGAAGTTCTTTCTCTTTGAGAGGGAGAATATTTTTCTCTCAAAAACAAAATTGGGTGGTCGGGGAAGAAACAAAATCTAATTCTTAAATTATAATGGGGCTTGAAGAGGGTCTCACCTTTTCGCTAGTTTTGCGAACCCAAATGCGCGTCTTTATTGGTCCATGTGTGGAGCCTTATGATGTAACGTGTCAATAAAATAATTGCAAGTTTCAATTATAATAAGTTAATAACTAAAATCTACTAATACTATACAATGTTTAATATGTGGGTGTAAAGACATCGTAGCTTAGGCCATTGTGTGGTCCATTGATGCTCTCTCTTCCTTTGGCTCGCATGTGTCCGACCACAAGGTGGACCTTGAGATTTTGATTTGTGCGGTTGTGTAACCAAACAGAATTCTGAAGCCAGTCTCATTCAACAAGTCGTATAATGAAGAATCTACACATGTCCTGTTTTGATCAATGTTTTCTAATTGGCTATTGGGTAAAAAATTGGTGAATTTTCTTGTTTACAAAGTTGCAGGCACCATTATTTATGTTTACCATCACTAAAGAGACATTTTCAAATAATATTTTATTCATTAAGAAGCAAAAGACTCTCGTACTCTTGATTTATATATATATAATAAATAATTATTTAAAAAAATTTAAAAAATTAAAAAAATATTTTTTAAAAATATTTTTTTTTTATGTTTTTGAATTATATTTTTCCAATTTCGAATATTTTTATAATATTTTTTATTTCTTTTTTATTTTTTCGAATTTTCTTTTTGAAATTCCAAAATTATCTTTGAAACTTTTTTTTAATTTTTTAAAAAACTTTTCAAATATTTATTTATATATTTATTAAAGAATCTTAAACTCCACATTCTAAAAACCCTACTCCACTCCTCGGTTCTAAATCCTAAGTTTATATTAATTAACCCAATGTTATAAATATCTTTTTCCATTCTTTAAAAATGAAAATAAAAGTGGTTATATAAATATGAAAAATTTGATATTATAAATGTGGCATTTTTGGTAATTTCCCTAAAACACTTTTAGCGTCTGAAGTCTACAAAATCTACACTATCTAAAACTAAAAGAGATTATTAGCCGGTGTAGTTTATCGGTCTAAGTAAATGTAATTATTTTGTCTCCAAATAAATTTCGTTTTTTTTTTTCGTTTTCAATCAGAATAGAATAAAACCAATTAATTCTTTGAAGCTTTTGCTTGCTCTTCATTGGTCCAAGAAGAATTCCATAAATTACAAGTTCCTATAGGATGACTCGTGTCAATCCAAGAGTAGTTTATAAGTAGGGAGTGTAGTCCAAATTTAAACTTGACACATTTTAGGTTTGTTGGTAAACTTTATTGTAGTGGTAAAGGCTCTACCATTTTTAAGTCACTGATTACGTATTCTACTTTTACGAGATTGTTTTTTAAAAAACTTTTTTCAGACATATTTAGAAGTTAATTGTTCAATGAAAAATGCATGAATAGTTTATTTCCTATCATTTTCTATGATTTTAAACCAATATAAATTAAGAAATTTTCAATAATTTTTTTTTAATCTATAAAACCTAAATCTAAAATACAATTTTTTTTATTACTTGCAAATAATACATATGTTTTATGCTCTATGATATTATCTAAATTTTGAAGTCCTGGATAGTAAATTTTAATTATTTTATCCATATAACATGATCCACTGTGTTTTTTTCTTGAATCTATTTTGTTCGTTTGCTTGAGTTCAATTATTCATTTTATGGAATCTTTTTCTTTTGTCTTGTAGATTTATTCTTAAACATGTTAAAGATGTAAATTTAAATCTAATCTTTTTATGAAGATGGAATACTTTTTAAATTTTGAAATTTAGTTAAATATATAAGAACCAAATTCATTTTATGGGTTTTTCTTTTAATTTGTAAATTGTTTTATACAAAGTATATTATCCTTATGATTTATAGATAAATAACTTAAAATTATTGAAAATTTATTTATGATCATCTCTTAGAAAAATAAATTATGCCCTGATTCATAAACGATTTTTCAAAAATAACAAAAATAATATTGTTAAAAGATTAATTTAATAATTATACTGGCTTTGATATTTATAATGCTACTAAACGATACTAAAAAATCATACATACCCTCTGACAAATTCTTACAACTAATTTTTTGACTTCTTTTTTTTTTTTTGAACAACACTAAAAATCATACATACCAGCTTTCCCAAAAAAAGGTATTACATAACCATTTTTTTTTTTTTCTTTTTTTTCTTAAGTTTTCAAAACGCTAGACACGACTGTAAGCAGAGTCGGTATTTAAGGCTAACCTCATGTTTTTCAATCGCCAATATTATAATCAAATTCTTGGTTTAGAGGCAGCACTTGAGGCCAACCTCTCTTTAGTGTTACTTAACTTAGGTTTTGTACATTAATTTTGTTATTTGTTTATTAAAGAACTTTTATCGTGCACATATACAAACAGCTAGTTTCTTTCATCTCGCTTGTAGTCTTTAAAATCTCTGGACCGATTATGATTGTAGATATGATAAATTTTGTTAACACTATGTTTTATAACTCACGAAATAACGTACAACAAACAATGAAAAATATTTAATATTATGTATTAAGTAATAATGAGAGGAGACCAATACTTGGCTGCAAAAGCGTGCAATGCTACAAAAGTCAGCTTATTAGAATCTTAGGAACTGCACTTATATTATTATTGCTTCGGGTAGAAACTAGAAAGCAACGACCAAACTGCCATGATAATGATATTGTTCATACTCTATACGACTATACCCTTTCTATTTTGACGTTAATCGCTTTCTATACTCATTATATAATGAATAAATAAAATTTAATTATTTTTAGGAGCATGATTTGTTCAAACATCTGAAAACTAATTTCCGAAAAAACCTGAAATAAAATAAGTTTTGCGATATTTAACAAAGTAATGATCAAACTTCTTCAAAGTGGATTAATGACTTTATAGACTTCCTCAGGAGTGTAGATATTATACTTTGGATTCACCTTGCAAAAGTTGAAATTGGTTGAAATCACATTCTCCTCTTTCACAAAGAGCACGAGGACACTCAATGCTAATGTCTCTGCATCTTCAATTGAATGTTTTTCATGTTCTACTCCCCCGAGTAGCTGCTCAAGAAAATCATCAGCCAATTGGAAACCATCTCCAATTGCCTTACAGCAGCAGAGCCTAATACTCTCCGAAACACTCGGTAAAGTACAAACATGGTTTATGTAGATCATCACGACCAGCAAAGAGCATTGAAACACCAAATCGCTGAGACGTATTTAATTTAGTCAAAAAATAATAGTTGAACTATTTTTTTAAAGAATATTTTTATAACAAAATAAAAGAGATAATTTTAAATGAAATTTGGCTTATTGGTAGTGGAGCATCCATGTCCCACAACATCATGAAACGCAACGTCTCCATGACAATGTAGTTTTCAGAATATGATACGTACATCTTTTTCAGTGAAACAATGAAGTTGGTGACTCCTAGAAAAAATAACAAGATTTTAATTTTTTTTTATATTGTATGCTTGTATATGAGAACCAGAAAATCACTGGAGGTATAATACATTATGTACAATTTATATAGTAACTAGTTAATTGTTTGTTCTTTTACATTAACTAGCTATTCCTTTTTAGTACAAATTTAAAATCTAATACCTCAACTGTGACTAACATATTTGAGTATTTGCGTTCAAAGCCATGGCTTCTCTATGTCTAGAGAATCTGCTAAACCTTCCTGTTTTAGTCACAAACGAAATAATCAAATATGTTCTCTTTTTTATTTTTTTGAGCTTTACTTATACTTTTCTTCGTTTATTTCTACTTTATTTTTGGTATTTGGCTTAACAATCTTTTGATATTTAAACATTATTTCAAAAAAAAATCAATCAATATGGAGAACATAAGAATTACAAAAGTCTCATCATTTTAAGTCAAAACTCGGTGTCGCATCAGATGTTCAATTCAAATATCCTTGGTTGCCATCGAAGTGAACTCTGTGTTCTATATGGGGACATGCGGTGGCAGCATGTGGAGGGAAACGAAAAAAAATAAGGATCCTTAAGAGGAAAGAGGTGGTGAATGAAGAAGCAAATGTTGCTGATGTCGACACTTCATCTACATGGCATCAACAGGAAGAATCTAGCTCATTGGTGAATGAAGTTGTGGGGTTTGGTAGCGATACCAGAGGAGGATGAGGTTACCAATGGTAGAGAGGTGGACAAAGTTGGTAGAGATGAGGAGAGGGTTGATAGTGAGGAGGTGAGGAAGGAAGTGGAGAAGGAAAAAGAGGTGCATAACCAATTAGTTGGTGATGTCGCAGTTGAATATAGCAGTTTGAAGATCCTTGACGCAGATAAGGGAAACTGGTCTGATGTGTCACCTTCAAAGCAGGGACCTTCCATCTCAAAAAAGAATGGGGACTCTATCATTAGCTCACCGTCCCGCTTTGCCATCTTGAGTGAGGATCAAGAGGAGAGTGGTAATAATTTACAAGAGGAAGATAAAGAGAGTGAAGAGGGAGATATTGTGGAGGATCAAACAAATGAAAGTCTTGAAGATCGGAGCAGGAAGGAGAAATAGAAACATGAAGTGGTGGATGGAATGACACGGAGGACATCTACTCGACATTCCAAAGGCTTGACTAAGTCTGTAGCTGAGAACAAGACTCAAGGTACTAGCAATTTGGCGAGTGCAATGGGGAAAAAGCGTACTGCAAAGAAATTTTAATTATGTCGGGTTTCTTTTGGAATATACGAGGTTTCAATAAAAAGAAAAAGCATTTGGTTGTACAGAATGTGTCAGGGAAAAAGATTTCATGTTTGGAGGGTTGCTGGAAACAAGAGTTAAGGAGGGAAAGAGTGAGAGAACCTTATCGACAGTCTTTCGAGGATGGAGTATGATCTCAAACTATGAGTACAACACACTGGGGAGAATCTGGTTGGCGTGGAGACCGGATATTAAGTAACACCATTTTTTAAAGTGGACAATTACTCACTGTTTCTATATGTACGGAAGAGATTCATGAGTTTTTTTACTCCATTATCTATGCTCTAAATACATGGAAAAAGGAGTTATGGAAGGATTTGAAACTTCACCAAGATTCACCTATTGTTCGCAATAAACTCTGATTAATTGCTGGCGATTTTAACGAGACTCTAGATATGGAGGACCACTCATCTCATGAAGTCTCACCTATGGTAACTCCAGGAATGCGACATTTTGGGGAGGTTGTGAAGTATTGTTTCTTAATGGACCTAGGCTCACATGGACCTCACTTTACTTAGTGTAACAAGCGATCAGAAGTTCTTATCTCTAAGAAGATTGATCGTGTTCAGTTTAATGATCATTGGTTAGCTGCCTATCCGCAATCGTATGAAGTTTTTGAAAGTGGAGGTTGTTCAGCTCATCTCCGGTGCCACATTAATCATCATTCAGAACTCTCTTATCCAAAACGGCCTTTCAAGTTTGTAAATGCTATAACAGATCTGGAAGAATTTCTGCCGAGTGTGAGGAAATATTGGGATACTACTGAGCCAATCTTTTCATCAACATCATTGCTTTTCAGATTCTCAAAGAAGTTAAAGGGTTTAAAACCTATCATACGGGATTTCGGGAGGAAAAAGAGGGTAAATCTTTCAGTAAAATCAAACGCTTCTCTTGAAGAGCTCTGATTAAAACAAGATTCTACGATGAGAAACCCAACAGAGCAAAATTTTGAAGCTAAAAGTGAAGCGTATAAGACATGAGACTTTGTTCCAGGGCTTGAGGAGAAGTTTCTAAAAAAAGTCAAAGATGCATTGGCTAGACATGAGCGATAAAAATAATAAAGCTTTTCACTAAGGTGCAACAGCAAGAGAAATTGTCAATTCCATCAAAGACATAGAATGTGCTGATGTGGAGGTCGTGGCGTCGCCTACAGAAAAAAAAAGAAGTTGAGAAACATTTCAGAGAGTTTTTGCAGCATAAACCTGCAGACTTCACATGTATTGAAGTGTCAGAGTTGCAGGAAATTTTACAATACCGGCCGGTGTTCTGACTTGGATAGAGACAATATGATTAGGATGTTACAGCTGAGGAGGTCATGAAAGTTTTATTTGCAATACCAAGTGATAAATTAATGATAAACAGATTTGTTACTGCTGTCCGAGCATTCTTTGAGAAGGGGTTCTTACCAAAAGGGATGAACACAATGATTCTGGCACTTATACCGAAGATCACTGGTACGAAGAGGATGAAATATTACCGACCCCATCTCTTGTTGCAACGTCCTTTACAAAGTAATCTCCAAGATAATAGAAAATCTCCTAAAGAAGCTTCTACATGACTTCATTAGTTTGAACCAATCAGCGTTTGTCAAGGACTTGTTTTCTCATTGAAAACCTACTCCTGACAACAGAACTTGTAAATGACTACACTACAAGAAAATTGCTATATTACTACGAATTTTGTAGTCACAATAATAAATATTTCGTCACAATAATAATATTATGACGTATCTGTGACCATTTAAAACGGTTACAATACCGTCGTCACAAATCTTTTTTGGTAACAAAAATGTCACAGTGTTTGCTACGCATTACTGCAGTAACCATTCCGTTTCAAATAGCAACAATATAAAAAAGTAACAAATTTGTTACAATTACCAACTAAAAATAATGTCACAAAACTGTCATATTATGTGACTGATTACGTATTAATTAAGTCGCTTATTACAACAGAAATTTAGTATTAAATTGTCACAAATGAAGTCTGAAAAAACATCTAATCTGTATCCTTTTACGACCATTTTCATAGTCCCAATTTTGTCACGTTTTATTACTAAAATATCAGCATTAGAACCCTCATAACTAGTTACGGTTTGTCATAGTTTTTACTAAATTATTATCTCAATGATTTATAGATTGTTAAAATCATGTACATTTTTACAACTTCCATCAAATGTTGGGTATATTACAAGCTATTCATTACGTTTTAATCAATTCATACAAAACTTTAATACAAGGTACAATGGTCAATAACATTCATAAGGGAATATAGCGCTTAACATTCTGATGATTCTTGCACAGAAAGCAAAAAAAGAATGGAGGCTTCCTATACTCTGATATTAATATTTGGTGACCAGATCTGACAGTGAAATTTGTTTCTTCTTCGCCGGCTTCTTTCCCCCCAGCTCCGCTCTGCTCCGCTTTTTCCTTTGGCTGTCCAGTCTGATCTCATTGCCCAATCAAATTGTATATTTGCCTTCAGCTCCGAATCTCCGATCATACGGACTGACAGCGAGAAACACACTACCTCGACGTCAGTGACATGCTTTTTCTGTATTTCTTTCTTTCCCTCTCCTCTCTATACTCTTTCTTTATTGTATACAGAGCCGCCTCTTCTTAGGGATTATATAATAGTAATAATGTTTAAGGGTTAGGTCATCTACAGCCGCAAATTTTAATTGGGCCTTAAGTGTTTAGACTAGATCAAATTTGTCTACAGCGGCAAACTTTATAAGGTCTCTTGTTTTTTTATATCGCGTGATACTTATGTTATACATAAAATAGCTTGTGTTTATCCTTTTCATTTTCACAAACTATATACCTAATATAAAAACTGTAGACCAAAAATATTTAAGCTTCAAACAACGCTTCTTCTAGCTGGACTGGAGGGATTGAAACAGAAAGATGATGTGTTATATATATGATTGACTAAAAGTCTATAACTAAAACACTAATCAGTAAGTCTGAATACATAACTTAAAAGAACTCGTTGTTGCAGTTTGTTACAAAAAGTCTGTTTAGAATTTGTAGCAGTTTGAACAACAACAAAAAATCGTGATAGTTAAAAAATAAAAACTACTAACTCACGTTTAGTCACCATATTGTCATAAACTAAAACTATTCAATTCATCCAAGTTCGTAAAATTTGTGACAACACATTAGGTCCCAATATTGTAACAGTTTGTAACCACAATCACTTTGGTCACAATATAGTCATTAATTATGACAAAAGTTGGCTACGATTTAAATAGTCACAATGTTTGTGACGAAACAACTACGTACATGTGACTTAAAATTTTAGTTACAATATCGTACCAATAATGTAACAGATCTGTGACCAAAATGATTGGTATCAAAATTTAGTCACAATATCTCTATTTTTTTGTAGTGCTATAACAAGGATTCAGTCTCTCGTCGAAGCGCGATGAAAATAGATATTTTAAGGCATTCGGCGCGGTTCAGTGGCATTTTCTTCTCAATACCTTAACTGCTGGGTTTTCCAGAAAAAAATCATAAATTGGATCTTTCTGTGTAACAACAACATCATTCTCGTTCCAAGTGAATGGAGAGCTGGCTGGTTTCTTTAGGAGTGAGAGAGGAATAAAGCAAAGTTGTGCTTTATCACCTTACTTATTTGTGATTAGTATGCATGTCTTATCGAAGATGTTGGATATATCAGCAGCTGATCATAAGATAGGCTACCACCTGAAGTGTAAGAATCTAAGTCTCACCCACCTGACTTTTGCTGATGACATTCTAGTGTTCTCTGATGGTAACTCTCGGTCCATCGAAAGGATTCTGGAGGTCTTTAGTAACTTTGCAGCCATCTCAGGGCTACTGATGAGTGTTGGGAAGTCTACAATTTTTTGTATTGGGGTTGATGATACAACGCGAGAAGAAATCCAAGATCAATATAGATTGGCAGTTGGTGTGCTCCCCATTTGATACTTGGGACTTCCTCTCCTAACAAAAAAATGGGAAGGAATGACTATCAGCCACTTATTAAAAAAATTAAAAAGCGTATAAGCCTTTGGACGAACAGATTTTTGCCAGTGACAGGTTGCTTGCAGCTTATCAAGTCGGTCCTAATTAGTATTGCAAACTTTTAGAAGGCACATTTTTTTTACATTACGTGGGAATAATTCGTACTAGCATTGATGTCCCTTAGTTACTGCAAGTCACGCGACCCACCTTATAGTAAAACCCTAGCTTTAATTATTCTAACTATGTTACATATTTCACCATTTAGCACCGAAATCTCAAATAATTCAAAATGTGAGTTAAAAAGCATTTTCATTTATTTTTAGGTTTTTATTTCTTAAAAGATTAATCTATCTATTCTATTAAAATAAAATTCAGAACTTCATTTCATATGTGATATTTTAAAATAGACCATTCCTTAGAAGTTGTTTAAATAATTATAATGAAATTATTAAATCCATATAATTTGATAATTCAAATAAATATTATTTCCTTAATTATATTTCCAAAATCTACAGAATAATATTTAAAATGGTAACCTATTAACATGTAACAACCTTTCAAACATCAGAAAATAACCACGTAACAAGATATTTGCATAAAATGATAACCAATCATTACTATTTTAACACATGCATACGATTATACTAAAGCATAAAAATGAAAATCCGGTCCATTTGGAATTTCTAATCACATTTCATATTCATATAACTATTCTAATATATATTACCCAAAGAAAATATTATTAACTTGACATTAACCTTTAAGAAACTTGTATTATCAATAACTGTTTTAATATATATTATTATATATAATAACTTAATCTATTTACTAACTGGTTTACAAATTATAAATTAAAAGAATCACATATACATGATAAAATACAGGGATTCATACAGTTTCAACATACTTCAACTTATTAATGCAAAATATTCAAATAAGATATTTAAAATAATTAAGCTAAATATTCAAATAAGATATTTAAAATAATAAATAATTGTATATTTTAATATAATATCTAAATTAAAATATTAAAATATAATTTAATATATTTGAATATGATAAAGTACAATACTAAATTTAGTTGACATTAATATTATTTGATTATATGGCATATTGAATTGTATATTGTGATTTACAATTACAGTTTCTTGCCGTTTATTCATAGAAATATAAACATTTATCAAGTATGAGATGGGCTGAACGTCATATAACTAATTTATATTATAATTAATATTTAATTAATATTATAATAAAATAAATTTTGACAAATAGAACAAATAAAAAATAAATGTATATTATAAGTACATATCATGTGAGAATATAACACATTGATTTTGGTTTTAGTTTGTATCACATCTTAAAATCCATAAAGTAACCTTATATCGTTCAGCTTCGGATTTTATTAGTTCAGTTTTGATATATCCAGAGTTAAATCCAAAATTTAAAACAAAACATAAGAAGGAAATACTTATTTATATAGAATTGGATATTTAAGACACTTATTTAAAGTTTAAATATTTATTTTTAGATACCATTTCAAAATAAATATAGAACTGAATATTTGAAGTACATATTTATGTTTCAAATAATTATACTTGTAATTAATTTGGACATTCGGATCAGTTTTCAGATTTTTTGGGTTTTCGTTTGTTTGGGTTACCCATTCGGCTTCGGATAATAACACTTCAGATTTTGATATATTTTGTACCACCTTATAAGATTCATTCTTGTATTTCTTACATTTCAGCTGGGTACTTATCGAGTTTTTGAGTTTGGATTCGATTTAGACTATGCGTTACGGATTTTGTGCCCAAACGTACTTTAAATAAAGATAAAATGCGATTATATAAAATAATTCATCAAAAATTATACTGTGCTTTAAAACCGGACCGACCCGATGATTGGACCGGGTTCAACCATGAGCCGGTTATATAGCTGGATTGGGTCTAGTAATTAGTTCGACCATGAACCGGCCTTGTAGATGGATTGGATTTCAAAGTTATTAAACCGATAAAAGCCATTAAAACTATAAAAAAAATATATAAATCATCCATTAAACATAAAACTAGATTATATTTATTATGTTTAAAATTTATTTATATTTTAATTATGTATCATATTTAATAACATTACTTTAAAATTTATACACTCAAAATATATTAAATCAAAGTATTCAACCAGGTTTAATCCAGTCAAACCATATTAAAGCGTGGTCGAAAAAAGTTATGGTTCAGCTTCCGTTCCGGTTTTAAAAACGCTGGTTATATCATATACATGTTATATATATATATATCGACACACATGGCAAACATACCGACGAGCTAGACTATTTTTTATAAAATAATAATATTTTATCATTAAGATCTATAATTGGTGGTTCCTTGTTAGTTTCAAATATTTTTATTTATTTCATTGTGTCGTTTTCATCTCTGGTTCAAAATCATGTCGTCTTCCACTTGACGATGGATCTTGGAAATTTCTTTTATGAATATTATTTTGGTACTTATATTATTTTTATAAAGAAAAAGGCGCCCCAGGATGTTTTAAATCGCAGGAATAAATTCGTTCAAAACATGTTTTTTTTTTTTTTTTTTTTTTTTTGCTAAAAACAAAACATGTTTCAGCTCATTCTGCTTAGTATAAATTTCATTCTTCTCTAATCTTCCCATAAATATGCGTTCATTAATTTTTTAATTGTGCGGACTCGAATCTTCCCATTAGTATATGTTCATTACTTATTACTCTATTTGGTTGTTGAACTATATCGCCACTGGTCTTTAAAAAATAAACTATATGGCCACTATTGAAAATTCGATATATTACAGATTTTCATTATACAAAACTAGCCTTGTATCTATTAGCATCAAGACCATACGAAACATGCATGACTAGTTAAGCTAAGATATCAATAAAGAAAATAATATAGTTATAAATATGTACGAACCCTCATTAAAAATATGAATTATTAATTATTTCCCATTTAACTGGAAACAAATACAATTACTCTTCGTCTTCGTGTCGAAATTTCACGCAAAACAGTCTTGCCTAACTTGTACTACTAATTAAAAATAAAATAAAATAATGTTATCTATAATTTCATTGCTTATGTCAAAATGTACCAAATTCATTCGAGCCGTCGAGCATTATGTATGTTTCACCTTCTCCACCTATCTGATCACAGATGGAACACCTCACAACCACATAGCACATAATCAAAATTTAAAACTTGAAAAATGTGGCAAAAGTATTTTTTTTTTAATTGTAAGTTATTGTACGTCTCACGTAATTCGACATGTGATTTTTTTTTTTTAAACTAATTGGACATATGATTTCATGGCAGCTGATTATATCACGTCTCTTAGACCATCTCCCATGTATTTCCCTATTTTTCTCTAAAATAAAAAATTTCTCTAGAGATGGATTTGTCTCCAATGTATTTATTTATTTATTCCTCTAAAAAAAAATATTCTTGATATATTCTATTCTAATTTTACGAATAATACATTTTATTTGTGAAAGTTGAAAACCAACCCAATTTAATTTAACAATCATAAAATTATGATATTATTTACACTGAATATTTTTATAGAAACTATTATGTAAATAAAAGTATGATTATATATTTATATAAGCAATACATTTTCACTAAAAATATTTATTTTGGTTATAATTGTTAAAATAAAAAGTTAAAAGATCATTTTGTGAATAAAAAAAAATATCTCCATTATAAAAGAATGATATTTTTTTCTCTAAATATAGAGGTGAAAATAACAATCTCTATTTTAGAAGACAAAAATAGAGTATGGTTGAAGTGATTTTACCTCTAAATACTATTATAGAGACAAATATAGATATGGATTAAACATATTCATATACTAGTCCACCACATCAAATACTCCAAAGATATAAATAGTTTTCTAAGATACGTATAAAAATGGACTAGTTAATATGATATCATCGTCATATGCATATGCGAAAATTTTTCCATTTTAATATAATCTTTTATTATGGAATTATGCTAGTGAGTTCTAGTGTGTGCGAATATGCGATTGTGGACTGGCAAAGTCCAAATCTCATGAAGAATAAAATAACAGAAATTGAAGCTTTGTTGTATGTTTTCTAATCCTATGAATCTTGACAAAACAAATTCAACTTTTAATACCAAATTATTTTAAATAAACATCAATTTTGACCACCATCCTGTGGACCCACATGGAGTTCAAGTCTTTGCTGACATGGCAGAAGAAGAGCCGTCCACCTGTCAGTTGAAAACAAGCAAAGATTCTTGACGGTTAGTGGGGCGCAAGAGCCTCCAGTGATCACTGATCAGTTTGCTCGTTGCGTAAATGACTTATCTACCCTTAGTTCAGTATTCCATTTAATCTGTGATTTAAATAAGCCACAGTTAATGATTCGCGATTAATTAAAATCTTGATCATAACAAAGAATGAGAAAATCTAGCAAGAGCAAGATGGAAACGTATGGACCATTGAAATAAGAGAGGAAGATATTTAATTAATTAAATAAATTTTTTTTTTCAAAACCAAGTGTCCAATAGATACAAAGACAATGATGAACACCAAGATTATATTCTCTACATGGAATAGTGATTACTCCTACTTTTTATGATTAGCTTTTAAGCACTAGCTAGTGGAATAATTATAGTGCTATCAACCACAAGATATTTTGTAGAAGAATATGGTGGTGTGTAAAGTTGAATGCAATTATAACAAGAAACTAAACAAATAAATAATATTTTCGCTTTGTCCAAAAGATAATAATAAAGTTTGCCAGGCGATATCATTTTGGCCAACACATACACTATATGATTCATATAAGTTTATGAATCAAGACAGTGATTCTATTAGCTAGATCTAAAACTCAAAATCCCAAACATCATAACTTTTGGAGCATTGCATATATAACGAATACTTTTCCAGCTCAATTGATTTGCAAAGGAAAATGTATAATTCAATAGAATAATTGAGATCGAATCATGGCAGTTCTTCAGTAGCCTAATCGAATTACGGGTTGGTGAAGTTCGAGTATGTAAGGTGTTACAAAAAATGTTCACGTGCAGAAATTGAAATATAAAATAAAAGATGAAATAATGATTTTGGAAACTGTTATAACTTTGAAAGCCTTTTAGAAAATATGATATTAGTAAGATAAATTACATAAAACAATTATAATAATGATAGTTAAGCCACATAAAATAAATATTATGTAACTAGAGTCTCTCTTAACACTAAAAATATTAAATTAAATAAATATTATGCAAGTAAAATCTCTCAACACTAAACAACATTCAATTAATTAAAAAATATTTAATTAATTTATAAATTAATTTAATCATTTTAAAATAAATACGGATTATGCTCTAGTTTAAATATCTACTCTATTAAAATAGAGTCATATTTTTATCTACTATACACAAGTCTATGTTAGACCATTCATTAGATATTTTTCTAACAAAAATAATATACATCTAAAAATAACATTTCTAAGAAAACATAAATATATTGTCATTAATTAATTATTATTTGACTGTTTATCATATTTAATATAGACCATATTTTATATATTCCAATAACTAATTTTGAAATTAATTAGTATAGCCTCATTCTTTTTAAATTATCAAATTAAATTTTTATATAAAACAAAATAAATAATATTTTATTGGTTGTAACATTTTATATTGATATGTTTAGTAAAAATAAAATCATTAAACTGAAATATAATATATTAAATAAAATAATATTTAAAATATAACAAAAATAATTTAATTTATTCACATAAAAACATTTCGAGAATTAAAATTTATAAACAAAGAAGCTAATATTTTTTTATTAATTCATATAAAACTAACGTTTAAAATTAAACTATTAATATTGATGTTGCATTTTAAATAAATAAACAAAAATACTCATTAATACATGATTTGTACAATATCATCAAATAAATTTCAACAAATAAAATTTTCAAAATAAAAATTATATACATAAAATTGATATTAGATATATATCTTTATAACATATTTTATATTTTAAATATTAATTTAAAAATATAAATATATCCGCACGGATGTGCGGATTAATATCTAGTTAAGCAAATTAAAGACTAGGTCATGCGATGATTGGTTAGCTTTTACAAAGAAAAATCCACCCAAACAATATCTAATGAACTTGTGTAATAGCCTCCTTCACTAACCAAAAACGTTAAAGATCAAAGTTGAAATGTTTTTGTAAAATTAATATACTTTCTCTTTTAGTTTGTTGACTTTAGATACATAACTAGGCATGGGCATTTGGGGTCCCAATTGGGTTTCGGTTCCGTCCAATCGGATCTTGATTTTTCGGATTTATCAAAATCAGCTCCATTCGGGTTATATGAAAAATTGGTTCGGGACCGGTTCAGGTTCTATCCGGTCCGGGTCGGAATTAGTAAGTCTTCAAAAAACCAGTTCAATCCATTGTACTTTCGGATTCGGGTCCCAACTGATTCTTCAGTTTTAAAGTACTTGATTTATACCTATTTTGTAATAAAAACATAAGTAAAATCAATTCAAAAATAAGAAAAAAAATCAAACGTGATCATTCAAAATCGAACGAAAGATAAACATAGTTATTGATAAAAGGAAAACCAAATAAATGAGAGCATGAAACGAAAACCAAGTTCTCATGAAATTAGAAACATTATTCAGTGACAACAAAACCAAAATCTAAAATCTAAAAACTCCAAGCTTCAACCGCCACCTTCAACCATCAATCTTCAAATAATAGATAATTATTTTAGATGTTCAATAATATCTTAATGTATCTTATATACATATTAGGAATTGAGATCATGTTTCGTACAAGTTATTTTTGGAATTTTGAAATCTTTCGGGTTCTATCGGGTATCCATTTAGATTCGAGTTCGGTTCGGATAACACCATAACTCGAAATACCATAAAACAAGATCCATTCGGTATTTACGTCGGGTTCGGATCGGTTCAGATTCATCTTTATCGAATCAGATTCGGTTCGGATTTTCGGATTCGGTTTATTTGCCATAACTATTAACACTTAACAGCTGTGTTTAGCAAAAACAGTTTTCCTTACATTTTGCCTACTTAAATAATTATTTGTAAATTTTACATAAAAACTGACGTTCATTTTGAAATAATTATTCTGTGTAAAGATAAATTGTTGACCTTTATTTTAGACCAAAATATAAACTGTTGACTAAATTTCCATTCGACACATTATTCATCTTATTTATTAATGATTCTATTAAACATCATATTATTCGAGTCCCGTTTAACACGTAAAACAGATTCTATTAAACATAATAATTATTTTCGAAGGGTATTTTCGGTATAACAAATAGCTTATTTTCCCTATAAAAACAAACATCAACTCACCAAACAACTCGTCCCTGAAATCCCTCAAGAGCTCAGGCACCACTTCCTCTCGCCGCCATGGACTCTCTTCCTCAGCCGCAAAACCAGTCATCTCCGGCGAAAATCCTCCTGGGGAAATACGAACTCGGTCGCCGTCTCGGCAGCGGAAGCTTCGCCAAAGTCCATTTGGCTCGCTCCATCGAAACGAACGAGCTCGTCGCCATTAAAATCATTGACAAGAAGAAGACCATCGACTCCAACATGGAGCCGAGAATAATCCGAGAGATCGACGCGATGCGCCGTCTCCGTGACCATCCCAACATCCTCAAGATCCACGAAGTCATGGCTACCAAATCCAAGATCTACATCGTCATGGAACTCGCCTCCGGCGGCGAGCTCTTCTCCAAACTCCTCCGCCGCGGCCGCCTCCCCGAATCCACAGCGCGTCGCTACTTCCAGCAGCTCGCCTCCGCGCTTCAGTTCTCTCACCGAGACGGCGTGGCTCACCGCGACGTGAAGCCGCAGAATCTCCTCCTCGACAGGGAAGGGAACCTCAAGGTCTCCGACTTCGGCTTATCCGCCTTGCCGGAGCATCTCCAAAACGGATTGCTCCACACGGCGTGCGGTACGCCGGCTTACACGGCTCCGGAGGTTATATCGCGGCGAGGATACGACGGAGCGAAGGCTGACGCGTGGTCTTGCGGTGTGATCCTGTTCGTTCTTCTCGTCGGAGAGGTTCCTTTCGACGATTCGAACATTGCTTCCATGTATCGGAAGATTCAAAGGAGAGATTACAAGTTCCCGAGCTGGATCTCGAAACAAGCCAAATCGATTATCTATCAGATGCTTGATCCCAATCCTGTGACGAGGATGGGGATAGAGACGGTTATGAAAACCACCTGGTTCAAGAAATCTCTAGACGCTTCCCAATTCAATTTCGAATCTGAACCGGTTTTGGAGAAATCGAGTTCGATCACTGCTTTTGATCTCATCTCGCTTTCTTCGGGGCTAGATCTCTCCGGTTTGTTTGAGAGTAAGAAGAAGAGAGAGAGGAGGTTCACGGCGAAGGTTTCCGCCGTGGAGGTGGAGGAGAAAGCGAAGGCGGTTGGGGAGAGATTAGGTTATGCAGTGAGGAAGACGAAGAAGGAAGTTGTATTAGGAAGTGGAAGAACGGCGATTGCTGTGGAGGCGGTGGAGTTAGCTGTGGGTGTTGTGGTGGTTGAAGTGAAAGTTGTTGACGGAGAAGAAGGTGATTCACGGTGGTCCGATTTGATAACAGAGCTTCAAGTTATAGTTCTCTCGTGGCACAATGACGTCATGTAAATATTTTGTGACATAGTTTTTCCTTTTGCTTTTTGTTCCAATTTTGTGTAAGAATGACGTCATAAAGAATTTCAGAAACTGCTTCTGAATCTTGTCACTATCGATCTTTCGTTGTACATGTTGATCATACAGTTTGATGTATATACGTCGCCTCTTGTTACACGATTCAAGAAGTTCTAGTTATATAGTTTCTACATAACTCATATAGCTTCTCGAACGTTTCCTGCATCCGCAAAAAAATTGATCAAGACAACGTTATAGATCAATACTAACATCCGGTTCGATATTGAACTCAAGCATCTCTTTATACACTTCCCTTGCCATATTAAACTGACCCAGTTTCACAAAGTTTGATATAACAACACGGTAAGGTATGCAGTCGCTTGTATATTATGTCTCTCTCATTTTCTCCAGGTAAGATATGGCCTTATGAGGCTTGTCAGAGCTTGCAAGGTTGTAGTCTTGTAGATGAGAGTGTTGTATATGTACATTTATCCAGTGTGCCGCTATAACTCATCTCAAATAATTCACAAGCCTTTTCATAGCTCCTACCAATTGCATACGCTTTGATCATTACATTGTACTTGATAATTGTTCTCTTATTCACTCATTTCCTGGCAGCAGATAAATACTCTCTCTGCAAGTTTCTCTGGATAAGAACCGGATTTGAATCATTGACTGAAAAATGAGTCTACAAAAAAGGTTGTCACATTTGAAGGCAAAATTGGTTACAAAAACTTCTCTCAGAAAGAAGGCATTGATTATGTTGTTGAGAACATGGGATTTTCTGAAGATAGTTGCACATGAGGAGCTGGAGCTGGAACAGTTAGACGTGAAGATGGTTTGCCTGAAGGGCCTACGGTTAAAGGAAAGGAAGACTGGTTTTGTTTACTCAGGAAGTATTTCTATAACATGAAGTAAAGTCCAAGATTGTGGAATCAAATTTTTTGTAAGGGATTCAATTCACAATAGTAAGCTTGATAGATGTGTATATGTGAAGAAACTAGCTGATAATTGTTCTCTTATTCTATCTACTGAATGAACCTTTTCGGATGAAACATCTAGGCTGTGTGCTAATAAAATACTTAGCGTGGAAATCAACAGAAAACAGGTCAGAGGATAAAAAAGCTTTATTCTATCTATTCGTTATATAAAGGCCTTTAAGGCCTCATAACGGTTTTCTAATTCCCCGTTTAACTTTTCCCGCTAGCAAGAGAAAGAGAAGAAAGTTAACGCAGAGAGTGAAAGAAAGAGTGATCGAAGAAGATGGCGATGGAAGTAGCAACACAGGCTTTTGCACCTATCAAAGCACCAGAGATCAACATCATCCTCGCGCCGGCGGCAAAGAAGGCTTCTGTTGAGACTCACAAGAAGAACAGGATCCGAGTCTCAGAAACCATTGTTTTTCTACGTTAATCTCGCCAAGGTACTGTTAAATCTCTCAAATTTCACAACGAATCTAGGGTTTCAACATTTATTTCTCAAAATTTGTTTGCGGAAATCCGATTGATTTTAGATGATTTCATAATCGATATTTTTAACCTTTTGAGCGGTCTTTTATTTCTGTTCACCAAGTATTTGTTCGTATTCCAAAGATAACAACTGTGCCATTGCATGGCGTTTGATTCTTTATTCGTCTGATGTCCAGAGGTACATTCAGCAACACAACGAGGTCGAACTCTCTGCACTTGGAATGGGTATACATCTTTAAGCTTCTTAAAAAGCATGTAAACACGGCCTTTCCTCTTTGCGTATCTCTAAATGTTTTGATTTCTGTACATAGCAATCACGACTGTGGTTATAACTATCTCTGAGATCTTGAAGAACAATGGCTTGGCGACAGAGAAGAGTAAGTACAAAGTCATTTTTCTATGTGAGAAAAATTTAGTGTGAAAACTATGTTCCATATCAATTTCATAGAGTTCCAAGGCCCGATTTTCCGTTCTTTTTCATGGATCTTGTTGAACGCCAAACGACTATCATCCATGTTAACACATTTGTAGTAAAAACTAGGGAGGGAAGTACAAACATTGACATTATATTGAACTTGATCGCGCATGCGTGTGTAGTTTTACCAGCACCGTGAGAAGCTATATTGGATATGGCTGCTATAGTACAAGGGAAGGTTAATTCATTAGGCATCACAACACGTTCCCTTACCATATCCACAAAAGTACTCACAGCTTCTTCATTCCGTCCTGTCTGGCCAAACCCACCAATCAGTGCGTTCCAAGTAACAATACTTCTCTCTGGCATTGTTTTAAACAAGGAAAGGGCTTCCTCAAATTCATGTTTCTTTAGGTACCCACTTATCAAATTGGCAATAGAAGCAACGTTTGGATTTCTAGTATCATCAAAGCTTCTACGAGCATCCATCAACGTGCTCAGCTTCACATACGTCGTGTTGAGTGGTGAAGACCACATGGATGAAAGGTGCTGAGCTGGAGTTGTGTAGAATTGGAGAGCAAGAGATTATCTTGGAGATATGAAAAAAAAAAAACTTGAGGAGCAATCCTCGAGTTTATGACTTAAGAGAAGAGTAATAAGTGCATTCTAAAAAAAAGAAAGTTGCACATAATGTTATGGAAGATGTCCATATCCATGTTGCCTTGGAGACTAGGATTTCGGGAACGTGAAGAATAAGTATAAGCTAGATATGGGTAATCTGTAGAGAGACAGAGACACATAGGCTGATCTTATAGAAAGAGAGATAAGCTCTTGAAAGTGTTTCGAGGTCGTGCTGAAGCACTGGCTGAAGTACTCAACGAAAGAGGACATAAGCGAATAGCTTATGAATCTTTCAGTAGCGTGTGTTAGGGTGTTAACACTAGACATATAAAATCTATATTAAACAGACCATGTAATATATTGTTTAAATGAGATTTTAATAAAGCATAATGTTTACGTGTATTGTTTTGTCTCTTAGTTTACTTTCTGCACTACTATTGTAGTATCATCTTTGAACTAAAAGACTTTTGAAAGCATGGATTTATTGGGATTTTTGCAAATATCACTCAAAACTTGAAGTCAAACATAAAACTAGCCCATGTTTTTTTTTGTGAACTTTGACTTTCCTCTTTCATCCCAAAGTTCAGATTATTCACGAAAATGCCATAACTTTTTTTTTTGAAAATGCATATTTTACTCTATCACCCTCATCTTCCTCAGGTATTTACAATATTGCCATTGCCATCAATACACCAACCACCATGAACAACCAATTTGAAGCTCTTAATACACCTAAAAAATCGATTTACACTCTTTCTTTCTCAATTCTTATTAACTAAAAACAACATCTCTTTCACTTTTTCTCCATATTCATCCAAAAAACCCAAGATGATTCTAAATTTTTTAAGGTTCATAGAGCAATTGAAGCTTACGATTCTTGGTGGATCACTTTTGTTTCAGATTTTGGGTGCTTGGAAAAGACTTATGTGTGCTAAACAAATTATCTCACTGGTTGAAACTATATTAGTGTATTAATGTATTGTGTTTGATACAAGACTATATCTTCATATATTTAGTGATTAGCTTTAACATATTGCTAACGCCATATAATGTAAATGTTCCTAATCCAAATATAACACATGGAGAAATATCTATTAATAATAGGAATCCTAACTAATGTTAAAGATTGTGTCTTTTCATTTTAGAGGTTCAATTGATTCTTAAGGGGTTATCAAAATATTAAAGATTGTATCTTTTCATTTTATAAATTGCATTGATTTTTAAGAAGTTGTCAAAATGTTAAAAGGTTGTGTCTTTTCATTTTAGATGTTGCATTGATTTGTAAGAGGTTATCAAAATATTGAAAGTTGTATCTTTCAATACAACTTTCATATTGTGTATATTTTTGATATATGGTGTTTTAGACATCTTGTATATATGTTTTTCAATTGGTTTTCAAGTCTTTATCGAGTATTCCTAGTCCTTTTCGAGTCATTACAGGTCTGGAGTTGCATTGGATGAGAGATGGACCAGCTGGAACAAAAGAGGCAGAAAATAGTGCAATTTGGTGATTTTCACGCAGAACAGTCTTGATGATTGTTCCTGGTCGAGCGGAACAACCCGAGTGCCTGTTCCAGCGGCAGAAATTTTTAAGGAAACTACAACCTATTTCGGGATTTTCTCTAATCTCTCTATTTTCTCTCCCAGCCGCCTGTGGCTTTGATATATCTTCTTTTTCTGTTTCTCCTTATTATTCTACGCTATTTCTTTGAGAAGAAACCATACTCTAGAACTCCATTGTTGGGATTTGCTATCTTGAAAAGGGAGACGGCTCCATCTCTCTCGTCTAGAGAAGATTACCCTGAACCCTCTTTTTGTTATGTTATTCTTATGCAGTATTATTCAGTATTGATGCTTGTGTTTTCTTGTGTCATGGCTGAGTAGTCGGCTAGCTAGTCTGGGGTTCTAGGGTGTTAATCATGTGAGCTAAACATAGATAAGTGAATCATATTATTGTCTTCATTCATATCCATCCTTACTGCTTGCATTAATCTGGCCGCTTAATGTTAGATCCTAGGTTTAACCTGTTCATTAACCGTGTAATAGGTTGCTAGATCTGTTATGAATGAGCCTAGCATCCCTAATCAGCGAAAGTAGATATTAGGGTGTTTGGTGAACCTATCGAACTTGATCTCTATTGCTTGCTGTCGCGTCTTGATCCAAACGAGAGTTTAGGTATCAAGATCGATCAGCAGAGGGGGCAGTTCCACGACAGTGGACTGTTCTACTTAAGTGATCCGAGTTCTGGACCTGTTCTTATAACGCTTGAATAATTGTTTATCTCACAAGTATTAGCACCTGATGAAGTAACCCTAGGTTTGCTTCTTTTAAGTTGAATTCACATTTACATTATTTTACTTGTTTTGCACGTTACCCACAAATCAAAAGCCCATCATTGTTCTAGCTAAATTAAGAACTAATAAGAATAAAGTGTAAACTGGTCCTCTGGAATTGAATCTTAAATATTACAACAACACTGTTTGCTTGTAGTAGGAAAGACACAATTTTACAGTTTCAATTTTTATTTAGAGATTGTATTGATTTTTAAGAAGTTTTCAAAATATTGAAAGATTGTGTTTTTCGTTTTAGAGGTTGTGTCTTTTCATCTTAGAGATTGCATTAACTTTTAAGAGGTTGTGAAAATTTTTAAGAATGTGTCTTTTCATTTTAAATGTTGCGTTAATTTTAAAGAGGTTATCAAAATATTAAAAAGTTGTGTTTTTATTTTATTTTAGAGGTTACGTTGATTTTTAATATGTTATCAAAATATTGAAAGTTTGTGTATTTTCATCTTAGAGGTTGCATTGATTTTTTAAAGGTTATCAAAACATTTAAGGATGTGACCTTTCATAATGATAGTGTTTTATCAAATTGCATAGATTTATAAGCAACTATCATTTCATCTAAGGGTGTATTCTTTATTCAAAAAATTTAAGAGGTTATTAAAAATGTCTAAATATATGTCTATTCATTCTAAAAGTTACGTTTTAATTGTCTTTTCTTTCATTTTCATATATATTTTATATAAATTTTAAATAATCTTAAAACTATTTTAAAACATCCTGATCATAATTCTGTTTGTTGGTTAATTTACTTATTATCTAAATTATATATAAAGAAATTAAATATATGATTTTCAGTTATATTTTATGGTTTATATTATCATGTTCTGGTGAATTTCTTTTTATTTGTTTGGTTAAATTATTGTGTTTTAAATAAAATAACTAAGCCTTTTTAGACAACAATATTTATTGATAGATAAGTATTATCAAAATGTAAACGAAAAATAAATATATATACACACACACATATATATATATATATAGATGCACTTTTTAATTTATGCATGAATATTATACACATGTTGTTTATCTATTGAATCTCTAATCGAAGTACCATTTTTATCTACTATTTAGAAGTCTACTAGGACCATTTCATTAATCACATAATATGACATAATAATTAATAGGAATATTAATAATAAATTAATTTTAACTATAGATTTGAATTTTATTTTCAGTTATAACAAAATCTGTTGAGAAAAATCTAACAAAATCCTACTAAATTTTTAAATAATTTTTATTAAATATTGTATTAATTAATTTCATAATTAAGTAATATAATGCTTTCATTTAAATAAATTATCATCTACCACTAAAACGGGTTCAAATTTGTTAATCATGTCAGATTTTTTTTATATAAATGAAGTTATTAACATATGTTAAAAATTTATTTCTACAGCTATATATTTTCAAAAATCATATGTTGAAAAATATTTATTATTTGATTATTTGAAATTATGAAAACTCGAAAACGTAATAAAAAGGGTAAAATGTATAAAACAAACTCCTATATTAATAAAGTAATAAGAAACTTAAACAATAAAATTAAAAAGTTATAAAATACATAACACTAAGATATAAATTGTATATTTAAATTTATATAATAATATAAAAATTAAATATTTATAAAATAAAAATATGCCCGCACGATGTGCGGGATAAACTCTAGTTACAATTAAATGAGAAAACAATTATTAGAGATTTAAAGGAATATTGCAACCGTTTAAATGAACTATGACAATTACTTAGATGAATAATTACAACTTATTAAATGAAACATTGCAACAATCAGTGATCAGAATTTTTGGTGATTGACCGTTGTAATTTTTTTTTGTAAGAAACCATTGTAGTTGTTGGTAATTGTATCTTTTAGTGATTATAGCATTTGTTGATTGTAAATTTTATAATAAATCATTGCAATTGTGGTGTTAACCATTGCAATCATTAACTAATCATTGCAATGTTCGGTTGTCAATTTCTATATAAGATACATATACTGGAACAATGTGTGTGTGATTTGCTGAGGCGGACATGTTACTGAACAAGATCTCTTAAAATTACAATGTTAAGTATTCTTACATCGCTTTTAAAAATAATGAATATCTTGCATGTCATTATAATTTATCTTATTAATTTAGTGAATGTTTAGATTTCAATGTGTGTTTGTTTTTAATTAGTTTCAAAAATATTAAGTTGTATTAGAATAACTTGCCTATAATAGATATTTATTTATTAGAATTAACGTATTTATATTTTAGTTATTATCTAAACTATAAAAATATACATTTTTAGTAAAAGAGGAAATATAGATACATGTAATTTACGTTGTAACAAAGGAACTTTCTTAAAAATGAAAATAAACAACTTTTATACAAAAAGTAAAGGTTATAAATTGTAATATGCCTTGTGTCACAAAGTAAAGTTTTACAAATTCAAGTTTGTTTGTTTGTCTACTCTCATCCACAGACTAAAGTTGACTAATGAAACAATTTTACAAGACTAGAGATAATCTGTCTTCTCTCTTCCATATATACACTAAAAGACTGCTTAAAAAGCTGCATGTGCGCACCGGCGGAGCCAGCTTATAGCCATGTGGGTCAGTTGACCCTTGTGGATTTCTGAATAAAAAAAATTTTACATGTACTTTAATATATGTTGATCATGAATTGACCCTCATAAAAACTTTTCATAGTTCCACCACTGCATCTGCATCTCCTTTCTCTTAAACAAAAATCCTCTTTGTATCAGCGGACTTGCAGGTTTTGGTAGATTTTACTTGATCAAGAATCTACATCACTTAGATCTTCTTGAGGCTTTATCAACTGCGTTTGGTTGCAGACGCATGATGGACTGGAGATTGCTTATAGATGCAGCTAAAGGAGAAACTAATCTCCTTAATCTTGCCAGGTTTCATCATTCGGATTTCGACAAGGTAACACCACATAAGAACAACGTTCTTCACATTGCAGCTAAGCATCAGAGGTTTAACAATGATGGTACCTGTCTGTTAAAGAAGAAGTTCAGAAACAGAGAGTGTCATTCGAGCACATAAGGACGAACATGATGGTAGCGGATTCGCTAACTAAAGGTTTACCACCCAAGGCGTTCAATGGCCATGTAGAACGTATGGGTATTATAGATAAGGCTTTGCTATTTTAGTTATGGGATGCTTATTATGTATTTGACACTGAGAATTCACATAAAGTTATGTTTCTGATTTATTTATTATGTTATCATTAAAGTATGTGTATACACTTATGGTTTGTAGATAACATATGGTTGGTTTGAGAAATAAAAGTTTTTCTCATATAAGGTTTGATATAAAATTAAAATTGATTTGTGATACATGGAAGGGACTATGTCGTTTAATGGCATACAACCGCCATGATTCGATCAATCCAAATTTTAATAAAGATCAAGTGAACTCGATAGAAAAGTGCACATTAAAGTTATTGAACCCTTAAGTCGATACAAAGGTCAAGTGGGAGAATGTAAGAATATTTTATATTCTGTGTGACCTATGTGTCTATTGGTTTAATATAAAGTTCAAGTTCATATTAATGTTTTATATTCTAATATAAGAGTTGATACCGTGATGGATCGGTTTCGAGTAATGAGTTAGAATATGGGTGTATTGTTAACCCTCCTGCTTTACCTTGGCTTATAAATATCCTTAATCCTATGATTATACACATATATATACAAGGTAGTAATAATAGAATATATTACCATAATGTAATATATATGTGAGTATATGTTGTAGTTCGGTTATAAAGAAGAGTTGTGTTACAAACATCCGTTTGATGGATATAAACCAGCACGTCTCTTAGATTATTATAAAAGGACTCGTACTCCTTTTATCAATATGACGTGAAGTCTCTTTACAACACTACACTAATATCTAAAAGAGGAGATTAAGGAAGGTTTGGGATTTCCTGTCCATCAAGAAAATCATCAAAGAGAAGGTTAAAGAGGAGAAGATCAATTGGTGGGATTGCATCCAAGCATGGATCAAGGTTAGTATTTCTACCTTCTTTAGAAATGTGTTAGGGTTGAATTAAATCAAATCTAGATCAGTTCTTGGTGTTGAAATAAATTAACAAGCCTGTCATTGATTTGAAGCTCCTTGGAGACAAAAGTAAAAACAATCGTGGATTGAAGCTCAAAACCTAAAAGATAAACAAAGATCACCTTATATTCTTCATTAACGGCGACGTCTTCGTTTTCCTTTTTAGCTTTTTTCTTTTTAGTTTTATTCTTTTTTCACTAATCCTACATGGCACTGTGATTGGTTCTAGTCATTGAGGTAAATTAGAGAATTTACCACGGGGATGAATCCAAGTTTTGTTCTTTTTAGTGAATCTTATTTGGACCAGAACTTATTCTGACTTTTTTGACTGGACGATTGTGCCGGCTTATTATGATGAGTATGAGGAGGATGTGTCTTACTTCATTCAACAAGTCGTATAATGCAAACTGATAATCTATACATGTCCTGTTTTGATCAATGTTTTATAGTTGGCTACTGGATAAACACTTTGCCTCTAAAGTCTACATACTTTATGTTAGGTAACGAGAATCAAGATCGAAAATTACAAAACAAAACAAGTTGGAAACGATAATATAAAATGATAAAACGTTTGAAAATCGTTAAGTAAATAGACGAAAATGTGGAGTTGAAATGTGATCTCTTTTCTTAATTCAATAAATCGCCATAGATGAGACAGTTTCTATACAATTTTGAATTCCATGATAAAACCATGTGAGATTGTTTTGCATCACCCAAAACATAATCCGCAAACTTAACATCTACGCTAAATTCTCGAGACTTACTTTTAAAAAGACTAGAGATTTTCTTGGAACTTTATATGTGGAGAGATAAGATGTATATTTATATGAGAGATTTATCAATTTAGTCATACAGTAATGTAGACATTAATCACTAAGTTTACTAAGCTTTAGTCATTTGTAACCAATTTATCTTGGGTTTGTCATCAAATGTATTTAGCTGAGTCATTTGTCACTAAATTTGTTTCATTACCAAATTTACTTCTTTTATTTTTGTAAATAAAAAAACAAATTTACTTAGATTAAGTTATTTGTGAGTAAATAAACTTTACTTAGTCATCAACTTAGCTTAATTTGTTTTTTTATTATCTAAAGACAAATACAACATTCAACCATGTCCATGCACTTGCAATATGTGGTGGTCATTCTTCACATAAATTTTTTACCAGTACAAATGTGATACTATCATAAAAAATTTAAATATTCGATTTACATTTTAGTGTTATATAATATGCAATTCTATAATCTTATTTTTAGGTTTCTTATTCGACATTAATAATATATAGTGATCTGTTTTATAAATTTTACTTTGTTTTTAACTCTTGTTGCATACATTACCTTTATAAGCTTATTTAGTTATACTGTAGAATGGTATTTATATATTTATATTTTTTTGATGAAATTTCAAATTTATTGATAATCAGCAAAATAATAGAAATTTACAAAAAGAGAAAACAAAAGTAACTAGCTTCTAAACCAAAGAGAACAAAAAATGAAAAAATTTCTAATTCAGCTAAGAGAGAACTTGTCTCACATCGTCACTTCAAACCAACGCCTCATCAGTCCTGCTAGCTTATCCCCATAGGAATATTTCAGAGAAGAGATTCTGTTCCTCATAGTCTTATCGATCTGAGAGGTCAGCTTCTCATAAGGTATCCAAGCTTTCCCATGTCTCCTTGCATTTCTCTCCCTCCAAATATGGTAAACTGTCATTTGAAAGACCATTCGGACAAGGACTGTATCCAGCTTTGACCGTCGATCATAGCGTATCCTTGCAACAGTATCCTGCCAATCTGGTGTTATACGAGTACCAAAAAGTCTTCCCGTCACTCGTAGCCAAACCATATAGCTGTAAGGACATGCAAAAAATAGATGGTCTCTAGTCTCATTCCTCTCCCCACACAGCAAGCACTCCTGATGTAAACCCCACACCCTCATACGTTCTCCTGTAGACAGCCGATCCTTTATTGCAAGCCAAGTAATGAAAGAGAATCTAGGAACAGCCTGCGTGAACCATACCACAGTGCTCCAATCCACTCTCTCACGTCTGACTCTGATTTGTTCCCAAGTCCTAGTAGCTGAAAAAAACTCCTTATAATCATCTTGATTATGCTTCCACAGAACAATGTCTGGACCTAGGTCATTAACAGGTACAGGTCGTTCTTGAATCTGCTCAATAATATCCTGGAAGACACGGATCCTTCCTCCTCCTAGTCTCCAATGTGCGTTATCAGATGCGTCACATACCCTAGCATTTCTCAAAATGCCTAGATAACGCACATTATATATTTATATTTTCATGTTGTGTTTAAAAATATATATTTTAAAATCTATCATTTTAGTATTTTGTGGGATTTTATAAGTAAATGCATTAAAACAATATAATCCTTTTTCCTTAGTAAATTTTATGTAAAGTAGCATAAATCATTTTATTTTACTTAATTTTATCCATATAGGATATTTTTGGATGTTAGCAATAGTTGTATATATAACAGTTTAACATATCTTAATAATTTTATTTTTTCGTACAAAAATACTAGATAGATAGTTTACGAATTTTAATCTGATAACAGTGAATAGAAATATTTATTTAATTAAAGCATTTAAAAAATAAAATAGAAAAAATTACCAATTTTATCATATTTAATTCATATATTACTTTTATTTTAATATAATATAAAGTATAATTATAAAATTTATTTAAAATATCACATAATTTTTTTAATAATAAAATTCTAATTAAATTTAATTTATAATAATATTCTAATGATCAAAATCATAATGATCCGTTAATCAAATTGTTTTCCACCATTCTAAAACCAGAAGTAGAAATGTAGAAGGCAACAATAAGTGAATAAATTACTCCATTGTCAATAGTATAACCTCTTTAAATTAATACTCTATAAATTAATATACACTAAAAATCTCCATAAATTAATATAATTTTATAGTCCCAAATTGAATTGTTGGTTCAATTTATATATCGATAAATTAATATCTCTATAAATTAATAAACAGATTATAGTTTTGGTGTAGTCTCAACATTATTAATTTATAGAGGTTTCAGTGCATATTCTGTTTGGATATTCTTGTTTGTCTTCAAGGTTAAACTATGAAGTAAGGAACTTGTTTGAAAATAATTGGAGACATGATTAATATTTGGACTTTACAAGTTCAAATTCTAACATGAAACATCAAATTAAAAAAAAAAATACTCTTTCTTAAACTTTTCCACAAGAGACAATTACTCCAGTGGAAAAAGACAACTAATCATAAAAGCAATAAACCTTAAACGATTCTTGGCTGTCTCAGCTCTTTTCTTATCTTGTGAGAGAACAGTCTACAAGCATCCATGCTTAAATCCACTGCCGCTGCTAAAGCCACGTGCGCCGCCGCATCCTCCACGCATTTCACATACTTGACCCCTACTTCCACCTTAGGCTTGCTCTGTTTCTCAACTCCTTCCACCGTGGTCGACATCACAAACCCCAAGTTTTGTTGCGCTTGCGGTAGAAGAAACCCGAAATCCGACCCGCATCCTGAACGGTTTTTTGATGATTCAGTACTCATCCGGGAAGACAGATCAAAGCTTCCATCCGACAGTGTCAAAGAAGCTGCCGTGTTGGTGTCCGCGGCAGCGATGGTTCCGTCCATGACAAAGCTCCCTCCTGTTTTCGTCCTGATCGAAGACGATGAGAAGATTTCAGAAGCGATGTCATCTTGAAATAAATGGAACCGGTAACCGAGAATGTCAGAGAAGCCAGGTTCACGCCATGCCTCAAGACGACCCCATGGCTTCATTATGTAGCCATCAGGCCGGAGGATGAGCCACGCGCCGGGGCTTGATTTAGACACGCGCTTGGAACCGGGTGATGGTACGAAAGGTGTGGCAATCGAAGCCATAGCTACTGGTGAGCCAGAGAGATCATGGATCGTTATCGACCAACCTTTTCTCGCCCTCCATGTCTGTTTCCTTCCAGTGGTCATGCACGATAATCTGCAAAAATTTAATGTAATTAGAAGCATATAACCCAAAAGCATATGAAAAAAATATTACTGACCTAGTAAAATTCGGGGAGTTTCTGATTCCAAAGTTGCATGTGAAAACAGCTTCTTTCTTGTTTCCTTGTACCAGAAAAATTTTGGGACTACACTCGGGCTCGCGGTCGAACTGAAACATAAATCTCGGGTCGGGTTCAACCCGTACGGTAACGTGGAGGTCCGGATTCTTCTTCTTCTTTGACTTGTTATTAGTGCCCAACTCAATCCACCCGTGGTGAGCCAAACACGTTGTCTCCGCCATCTTCAAGTCCAGCGAAACCTTAAAGCGACCAATCAGCTTCTCACCCAAAGAAGGGACGAGTCCACACGACGGAACAGAGGAATAAACCTCGACAGTGAGGACATTCCGTTCAGGCTTCATAAGAGACCATTCGATCTGAGCCTTGCTTAGAGTGAAGCAGGCAGAAACGGTTGGCACATCACCGGAGCACAACCGGGACTGGGATTCTGATTCGGTTCGAAACAGAACGGGAACAGCAACGACTTGGCGTGGCAAACTCTTGAATTTGATCTTACAGAACCAGTTACCGGGTGCTGCGTCCGAAACAGATGGCGATGCCCTAACAACCAAGTTTCCGACAGTAATACGTACGAAAGTGCACGGATCCATTACGTGGGAGAGAAGTAAACAAAGTAACACAAAACCTCCGACAGTGTTTTAGGGTTTAATAGAAAACGTTGTTGAAGAAAGTTATGTGTTGGAGAAAGAAGCTATAAAAATGGAAAATTAGTGAGAAAGAAACAGCTGGTAAATGCAAAATTAAATTTTCCAGAATATTGTGTTTAACAGATTTTCTGGGATCAAAATCCAGTCTCACGCGCAGATCTATATTTTCATAAATTTATTTTCTCTTTTTAATTCTCTTTATATGTTATTGTTTTTTATTTTTCTGAATCGCTTTTAGTATAATATTTTGGGAAAATTGCCAAAAGAGAACAAGAAATCAGCATAGTTGTCCCTATGGTATAAATCCATTTTTTTCCATTTTTTCTCCTTTTTACCCTTTCCATATGTTAAAATTAATATAATAAATAGTTATAAGAATCAAAAAAATTATTAAAAATATAAACAACTAATAAAACACCCATTTACACAAACACATATTTTTTTTGGGTTGAAAAACATAATAAATAATGTTTTTAAATTACGTTCTACTAAAAGTAGAATTCTGTTTCTACACAAAACGGGTGAGTAGAAAATGAATTCTAGAATGAACACATCCATCTACTTGTTTTAGAACATAAAAACTACTTTTTACTATAATTCTAAATATGGGGAATACGGATTCTACTATTTGTAATGATCGCTACTTTTATTCAGAAAGATGTTTCTACTTTTATTGAGTATTCTAAGTTATCAGGAATGCAAAATCTAAAACATACACGAACGTCCACATAGTGTAGAAATTACATTCTGGAATTTTGTTATGTTCTACACAGTGTAGAAGGTGCGTTCTACGGATAAAAAAACTGAATTTTCGAAAATTAAGGAAGTTGCAGTTTTAAAAATATTCTAAAAATATTCTAACTTCCTAAAACGTGTTTTCATTGATTTGCTTCGTGAAAAATTAAAAAAAAACGATTTTGAATGTTCTTCTTCACCAATCTATGATTTCCCCATGATTTTTCTATAGTTTGTCTTGTGATTTTCACAAAAACTTGTTCTATGATGCATATCTATACAACATGTGGTGTTTGGGAGTTTGGAGCAACCACGGGATGGGTTTTTTCGGCTGATGAGAAAGGGGCTAGGCTACTGTTATTGGAATCAAGTTCTACCTTAGAGGTTTTTAAAAGAATGGTTTTGGAAGATTTTGATATGGAAGAAGATAGCTTACCCGATTTGGAGTTGAGTTATCTACCTAATGAGTTGATCAATACATCAACTTGTCCACCTGTGATCATTGCAAATGATCGACAGCTTCAGAATTTTGTTGGTTTTGTTCAAAAGTGTGTTTCTACTCGATTGTGTGTAACATCTAAAGCCAAAGTTGAGAATCTGAATGAACCAGACTTTGATCTTAACAAGTCGCCAGCTGATTCAAGTTCTGCTCAAGAGGAGGGAAACTCGGTTGATAGGGGGAACGAACCAGCTCCTGTGTTTGTTGAGAGGCAGTGCGAGAAAAAGAAAGAAAAGATTAGAAGAGTCGAAGTTGATGAGGATGCCTATCATGCCGATACCATGATCTCGGCCAAAGAGGACATACATAAGATGTCAAAGTTTTCTGTGCTCAATGTTGTTAAGAAGGGACAATTGTTTGAGAACAAAACTTTGCTGAAGGCGACTTTCGAGATATGTGCAATGAAGCATAACTTTCACTACGAGGTTATCAAAACGGATAGACAACTTTGGTACGTTAGATGTGAGGATAATGCATGCAATTGGTGTGTTCGAGCAGAGTGTTTGAAGGATTCTGAATATTTCATTATCAAAAAGTATGTCGGTGAACATACATGCACACCTTCAAACAAAACCAAACCGGGTAGGACTGCTTCGGCCAAAACTATAGGCAGTCTGATTATGCATAGGTATGAAGGGGTTAAGGAAGGGCCGAAATGCAATGATATAATACAGATTATGCTTATGGATCATGGCTGTGAGATCACGAAATCTTTAGCATGGGATGCTCGTGAATATGCGGTTAATGCTGTTAGAGGTATACCAGAGAGAAGTTATGGAAAAATACCGAAATACTTGCACATGCTCAGAGAGGCTAATCCGGGAACACATTCATCGTATGAGATTGACAGCAAAGGGAGATTTCGGTACCTGTTTATTGCATTTGGGCAATCGCTACGAGGATTTAACAGAGTCATAAGGAGGGTTATTGTGGTTGATGGCACTTTTCTGAAGAACAAATACAAAGGAGTTCTATTGGTTGCAACTGCTGTAGACGGAAATTCTAATTTGTATCCTCTTGCATTCGGAGTAGTCGACTCAGAGAATGAAAATTCTTGGGAATGGTTTATGAGACAACTAAATAGTGTTATTGCTGATGATCATCATTTGGCTTTCATCTCGGACAGACATGCGGCCATTGCTAAGGCGCTTGAGACTGTGTATCCAACAGCTAAACATGGTATTTGCATTCATCATTTGTTGAATAATGTGGTAACATATTACCATGGGAAAGGACTTGTTGGGTTGGTTGCAAAGGCGTCCAAGGTTTATAGAGTTGCTGAGTTTGAAAAGATATTTGCTAATGTGTGTAATATCAGTCCGGCAATTGGAAAATACCTAAGGGATGCTGAAGTCCAAAAGTGGGCAAGATGTCAATTCTCTGGATATAGATATGACATAAGGACAACAAACCCTGCCGAATCCATCAACTCTGCTTTGCGTTCGCCGAGAGAGTATCCAATCATTCCCTTGTTGGACAGTATCAGAGAAATGCTGACTCGGTGGTTTTATAACCGTAAGAAAAAGATTTCAAAGCATAATCATCCTCTTACCGAAGATGTGGAGAAAAAGATTGAAAGGAGAACCGAGAAAGGCAAAAGATTTGCAGTTTACCCTGTCAGCGATGGTCGCTTGCTTGTTAGAGGTGATAAAATCGACTGCTTAGTTGATTTGGATAGACGTACTTGCTCATGTGGGAAGTACAACCTGATGAAGATACCTTGTCGGCACGCAATTAAAGCTGGGTTTCATGTTGGAAGACAGCCACACACATTAACTGATTTATTTTACACTACAGAAGCTTGGCGAGAAGCTTATCATGAAAGCATCAATCCTATTGCTGTTCCTGAGGATGCTTGGTCCATGCCAGAAGATGTTGTCGTGGAAAATGTGCTACCACCAGAGTCAAGAAAATCAGTTGGAAGGAATAGAAAACGCAGATATGAAACTGTTGAAGATAAACTTCGGTCATCGCAAACATCACAAAAGAGGCAGCCTCGCAAGTGTAGTAGATGTGGTATTAGTGGGCACAACAGAGCAACTTGTAAAATACCAATATAGTCAGTCACATATGGTAAGGGTCAGCTTATATAGCCAGTTCGTTTATATGTTTTTCAATCTCGATTTAATTGTGTTTCAGGTATTGATGTTTCTGTTACAGGTTGGTATGTTCAAGTATGCAAGTTGTGGTGTTTGAAAGTGCAGTGTTGCCTTGTCTCGTATGGTTTTTTCTTCTAAAAACAATCAACTTTGTTTAACTTTGGCTACTTTGGATAATTCTCGTATGGTTATTTTATCAGTTTCATTGTTATACATTGGTATTATTTTCACTTCACTTCTCTATCTCTCTGTTTGTTTAGTTATGTTCAGCTATGCTTTTGAGTTCGAGTTTAAATTTGTTTGACAATAGCTGATGTCTGATTTTTTAACAAAAAAGGTGGATTGTAAGAACAGATCACTGAGCACAAAATATAAGAACCACTTGACTGGTAAAGTCGACACAAATATTGTAGCAACAAAACACTTATTGAAGCCAATACTAAGAACCAAATGACTGGTAAAAACGAAAAAAACACACTAACAAGAAGATACTTAGAACCAGTAGACTGATTTCACTCATTCTTGGCTTCTTAATCTTCCAAAAAGCCATAGAATGCCTCCTAAGCAACCTAATTCGAGTGAATTTTTCTGCTTCCTAACTTCTTCTTCTATTCTCTGTGTGATACTACTTTTCAGATCTTCAATCTCTTCCACAATTCTCCCTTGCTCAGCCTCTACCCTTCGAATCTCATCAAGCAAGGCGTCATCAACCCATTTAAATAAATGATTTTCCTTCTTTCGCTACATAGAAACGAAAATCATATTAGGAGAAGTAAAATGGAATGAAAAAACATGATGTTTATTCTACACAATCGAAAATCGAATCAGACAAAAAAGGAACATAACAAATCGGTAATTGAATCGAAAAACAAATCAAGACTATGAACCTGTGCCCCTATTTCACATCTATAGAACCGTCGGTAAGGATTGTCATCAGTTCTCGAGTAGAATATCACAACCCCTTTCCCGCACCAGCACCTAGATGGCACCCCGTATGAATGTCGCCTTGAAGTATTCATGTGTGTGAGAAACTGATTCAGAGAGAAAAAGGAGATTGACGGAAAAGAAGATCTGAAAAAAATGGGAAAAGTCAGGTTTGGTTGCTGAGTTGGTGTTATATATGTCGGGTTTTAGGTTTATTGTGGATCTAGTTCTGGTCGGGTTTGATTGTTGAGTTGGATCAAAAGTCTGGTTTGCAAGAAGCCAAGTTAAGTGTATTATATTTGATTCGATTTATTTACTCCTACGGGATGATCTAGTAAAACAGTTATTCTAAATGTTCTTGTGGTCTTGTTCCGGGTTTTTGTTTCGTTTAGGGTATGTTTAGGGTTTAGGTTAGGTTTGACTGTGGTCTTGTTCCGGGTTTTTGTTTCGTTTAGGGTATGTTTAGGAGTTTAGGTTAGGTTTGACTGTGGTCTTGTTCTGGGTTTTGTGTTTCGTTTAGGGTATGTTTAGGGTTTAGCTTAAGGTTCTAATTTAAAACAGTGTTAAATTCTAGCATTCTTCAGCTAAAAATCTTAATAACAAAACCACAAGATGTACATTTGATTACAAGAGTCAATCCTAAAAATCATAATTAAACACTAGAAGTTATACAATAAACTAAGCAGTCTTGTTCCTAAAAATGATAATAAAATCTAGAAGTTATACATCAGATTAAGCAATCTTGTTCATTACATTAGAACTTGAAACCAAGCAGTCTCACAAAATCTCCTCTACAGTCGAAGAGAGACACTCCGGGGATTGATACTTTGACATCCTATCAATCAATTCCGGATCATTAGCTGCTTCCCAAAGATCCCATAGAATCCTGTGGCGAGCTTCGATAATGTTACCATCATGCAACAACGACAACTCCAATCCAAGCGCATGACACTCAATGAACTTCACTGCATAGACGCCACAGTCACATGCACTTTTATTCAGATTCCCAACGGGGACATAGGAAACAGTATATGCACCGACTGTGAAATCCTTCTGGTGTCTCATAGGCTGAACTGCCTTGACAATACGCGGAATAAGGTTTGCGAACCCATCCACCTCCTTGTACCTTTTCCTACCCGAGCAGTCGAACACTTCAATGCTCCTCGTCACGAAACTGATGCACAAGGCGATCCAATGATTCCCACTGACATGAACAGGGACATACAGGCGATCCACATCTATATTCCATATCTCATGTGTCCTGCCATGTGGTGGAAGGACTCCTTTACCGAACTGCAGTAGCAAATTATGAAGCATGTAGCTCTTTCTACCCTGAGCTTCTAAATGACCATACTCTTTTTTAATCATATTGCTGAAGACGACAGTCATGAAGGCGACACGATGAGGTCTCCATCGTTTCAAAGATGTTCTCTCCCGGAATACGTACATTGCAGCGTCAATCTCCTGCATATTTTGAAAATCTTAGCACACACAATGTATTTAAAAGACACAAATGGAAGCAAATAGTCTCTAAGGTTTACCAAGCTATTTAACCACTCAGATTTATCCATAAGACGATTAGCAATCTCAAAATCTAAAGTGGCAGGTCCAATCCGTATACGTCTGAAACCAAATACAATGATAAAATTGTAAAACATTGAAACGTTTATTTTAAATGTATTAATACATGACATATGAATGAGAATAGAGTACTTACGTAGAGGAAGTTGACCAAGTTCTAACTTTTTCCCAATCCTCTTCACGGAAAAACACCAACGCGGCATCTGGCGAGTCTTCTTTGGTTCGATCCATTTCCTCATCATTCCACTGCAGTGGAGCCATGTTAAACGGTTTCGATTTACTTGACGTCTCAGCTTTCACTTGAGACAGATCAAAACCGTCAACAAATGTAGCTTGGGACAGGTCCCGCAAGTCTTGTGTACTCAATCCAAAATCAAAATCATTAGTTTCTGTAGCAATCTTTTTCCCGTCCTATTCATTAAAATTTAAAACATTGCATATAAGAAGAAGCCATTTATTCATAACACAAACAAAGCATTACATTCATAGAGTTTAATACACAAACAGTCGAACATATTACACTTTAGAAACCTATTACACAAAGTTTCACATTCCATATTACATAATATTACAGAGTCAATATGAAGTTCCATACGTCTAGCTCCAGCACCCTAACTCAAGCATCCTAGTTCCAGGTTCATCAAGTTCTACACTTTCTCTTAGGTAGTACCTTTTTTGTTGGAGTAGGTTGATCGCCTTTGCGCTTAGGTGGAGCTTCAGCGCCTTTGCTCTTAGGTGGAGCTTGAGCGCCTTTGCTCTTAGGTGGAGCTTGCTTGGCTTTGCTGTTTAGTGGAGCTTCTTCAGTTTCTTTCTTACTAGGATAGCTTCCTTCACCAGTCAAACTGATTGCGTCCTTGAGCTGTGAAACCTCAATCTCCATCTTCCCCATCCTCTCTGTAAACACTCTCTCCATATTCGCCATTTGCATACTGAGCACATCTCCCAATGAAGTGACAGATGTGCGGATAAGACCCTCAATGAAACTCTTAGTTTCAGGACCAAAAGTCAGAAACTTTTCTGCTGATCGCTTACACAGCACCTTCTTCTTTCTTGTCTCTGCTCCTTCATCAAGAAACTTTCTCTTGCCTTTTCCTGCAACCTGAACCGAAGAGGTCTCCTCGTCTGCTACAACATCCGTATGATCCACGCTCTTATCAGCTTCTGACCCTCTATCATGGCTGTCGGGTTCCTCCATTTTAGACTCTTCAGGGTCTAAAACTGGCCAGTCTGTGCTGCTCCAATCATACTTGTTCCTGATCCTCTCCAAAACAAGGTCCACTCGTTCATCTTCCATCTCACCCTCCCTTGTGTACTGAGCATCTAGAAACACATCACCATTACCAGTCACTGATATGACCGAGAAGAAGTTATCCTGCAAACAGTTAAAATATGAAAATCCAAACAAAATATATACAACAACCATATAAAAGAAAAAAATAGAGAGAATGTTACCTTGTTAGTTAAGGAGTCCTCGAGCTCAATGATGTCTTCATAAGAAACTTTTGCAACTCCTTTCCAATTGCCACACCTTGGACCTTTGAAGCTGTCTGAGACTCTTCTGCCTAAAATTTCTCCAAAATCTGGAATTGCCTCCATAATCCAAATCTGGAGAGCATAGGAAAAACCCTCAAAAATGTAGCTCTCCTTCTTACCCAACTTCTTCCTAGCCTTCTCAATCGAACTCAGCAGGAAATCATACGAGTGAAGACCCCAATGGAACTTCCGAACCTTGTCAAAATCCATCACCAACTTGATGTACATATGAGGGATGGACACCTTCTCATCTCTCCCCATCACCACACCCACTATTACACACAAGTAGATCAACCTCATCCTATCAAGCCGAGTCCAGGTGTGAACTTCTTGTAGATGAACCTTTCTGATCGACTGCAAGGTGATCTTACCACCTGTGTGCAGTAGGTTACTCCAAAAACCCCCGTCGTTTTTCCATTTCACTACGTCACTGTTAGTTTCCCGTGTAATCTTGAGGCCTGTCACGGCATGGTACTCCTGAAGCGAAAACCGGAGAGGCGTCCTCGCAAAAACAAACCACTTCTCATGCAGCTTTGAGGTAATCAGCTGCCTACATATGAAGCTATCCACTAGTTTCCCAGAGAACTTGAGATCATTTTCGGCAATAGCCATGATATGTGTGAAAACTGGATCTCTCTTCACATCATCATACTCGGCACACATAGCTTTCTTCAGATCTCTGATAAGTTCCATGCGGCAACTGTTGTTGATCTTCTTAACCCGAGGTTCTGAACCCTCTGCATACAATCGTTTGGGTAGCTCAAGCTCCATATCTACAAAAGATAATAAAACACATGGTTGTTAACACCAAAAGACATCACATGAAAGCATAAACACGCAAACGTCCGAAACAAACGTAAGAGTGAAACTGAGCCAAACACAAGATAATAATCAAAACCAAACACCATTGTCTAATCAAATTTAAATTTAGAAACACAGTAGATCGATTAATCAAATTAAAACAAGTCAATCTCCATCTCGCAAACAAATCAGCAAACTAAGACAATTAAGAGTCAACTACACACAAACTTTGTTCAGCGAAATCAGTATAGTAACAGTCACGAACACAAACAATAACATTGTTCAACGAAATCAGTATCGTAACACTCACAAAGACAAACACAAACACTAACATTGTTCAATAAAATCGGTTCACATAATCAAAAAGTCAATCCACACAAGCAAACAAATATTGATCCAAGTCAAAGTCACAAAATTAATAATGAAACAAAGACTAAGACAAATCAAAGAAACAAACCGTTCGCAAATTGAGGCAGAGAGGCGGAGAGGCGGAGAGAAGCGGAGAGGTGGCGATAAGCGGAGAGGCGGCGAGAGGTGGAGAGAACCGACGAGGCGGCGAGAGGAGGAAAGACGCCGAGAGAGGCGGAGAGAAGCAGAGAGGTGGCGAGAAGCGAAGAGGCGGCGAGAGGCGGAGAGAGGTGGAGAGAGGCGGAGAGTAGCAGAGAGACGTAGAGGTGGAGAGAGAAGCTTCGGTGGGTTCCGTCGTTGATTTCACCGGAGGGAGCACAACGGAGAAGACAAAATCGCCATCTTTATCTCCGTGAAAGAGAGAGGCGGAGAGACCAACGATGTTAGGGTTAGGGAAATCAAGCTTTTGACCCCTTTTCTTCTGATTTTTTTTTCTAACCCGGTAACTTTATTAAACCGAATCATTTTTATTTTTTTATAAAAAACCAAATTAATTATGTTTAATAAGATTAATTAAAGGTTACTTTTGGTATTATGGAAAACATTATACTATAGGGACTACTTTAGGTTGGATTTATACTATAGGGACAACTATGCTGATTTCTTGTTCTCTTTTGGCAATTTTCCCTAATATTTTTCTGTCTACGATCTTGATGTAATTTCAGGTATTGTTTATGTGTGTTAATACGATATCTGTTTTTCCTTTAAAATAATATATTAGATTTTAACATTTTTACCAAAAAAAAAATATATTAGAGAATCAAATAGCATTATTATGAATGAAATTTTGGTTTAAAAAATAAAGAATTTTGGTGGTATTAAATTCTGTTAACAACTTTGTGTGTGTACACTATGTACACATTTGTGGTTTTAGGTGGCGATTGGTTTTCCCGCTACCACCCGCAAACGCAGCTTTTGCGGTCGGTAGCGGTTGTCGGCGGTTTGCAACAATCACTCAAATCGCCCTAAACCGCTTCAAACCGCTCTGAATCTCATAAATTCAAAAGCTGGCTCCAGCTAGCGTTTGCGGTTGCGGGCGGTTGCGGGAGGGTAAAATTTTTTTCTTTTTTTTTTAAACAATATATATACAAAGAAAAAATATTTAATAAAAAATTTAAAATTGAAATTATGAAAATATTAAAATATATCTATTTTATTTTAATTAATATTATAAAATTTTATAATAAAAACAATTTCAATAAATTTTCAAAAATTAAAATTATAACTTTCTAAATATAAATTTTATATTTATTATAATTTTATGATTTTTGATATCTAACAATACTAAAAGGGAGATATGCTGAAAGGAGAGTCTATCCACGTCAGATTTAAAATTCATCCACTAAAAATCGTCCAAACTGCCATATCATATTGATTTCTGTCGAAAATAAAAATTACTCTCTTTGCTGGGTTCATTATACATGTTAAAGGCCCAAGATCATCCTTCGACTTCGTCTTCTACTTTCCTCTTCATCAAATCTCCGTTACTGAGCTGAGTCTCATCTGCTATCAATCAATGGTGTTCTTCAATACTTCTTAATGAGTTCGTTTCACCTTCTTCTCTTTCTCTTTCTTTATAAACCACTTTGTCTTAAATTGCTTCCATTCAATCCCGAAAACCTCATCTCAAGAAGTTGACACTATAGCGATGAAACCAAAAGGCAAGTTCACTTGCTGGTACTTTTGTCTTCATGGATGAAGCTATTTGTTCTTTAGCAAATACTAAAGGCATGACCCACTATCTTGCCTTTGTTTGGTAATTCCTTATTCAATTAACCAAAATAGTGTCAGTTTCAATTAAACTGCCCTGTTGATCTTAGCAGCCGTTGTTTGCCATTGCTCTTGCGATGCTCCCACTGATTTATTCTTTATCAATGCTGATTTAGTTTTCTCTTCTTCTTTTTTTCACACCAGGAGATGTGTAAGGGATTTATTTTGGGAACACTTTTCTTACAGCCTAGCTTCCTGGTTTCGGTTTAGGTAACGCAAGTCTTTGCTCGATTTGGTTTAATGATGTGGTGGTAAGGCTCCTATTTTGTTGCATATCTGTTCTTCTCCTGTTAGACTTGTGAAGAATAGTAATTTTGTGAGATTAATTGAGCTTAGAATCATAATTCTGTTTTCTTTGGCCGTAGTTTTCATTTGTATGTTATACTTTCACTTTCCCATTAAATTTCCAATCTTTTTAAATAAGCTTTTTGAATTTTTCAGGCAGGAATTTATATTCAAAAAAAAAAAACAATGAAGATCCTTTTTGAATCTCCAAATATATAACTTTCTCAGCAGATTCGTAAAATGCTCCTAAAGTCTTAGATCTATGCTGGCTACTCTGAACTCCAATGAATAACACATGCTGGATAATCTAATGATAATAAAGAAGAGAATGGAAGAACTCTAGAGAAACAGAAAATTATCGATGCTTTTTTGATATATATTATTAGTACAGGCCATGAATTCTCTGGACTCACCATTATTTGGGCTTCCATTTCTCTGCAGGAACACCCTAAGATTCTCCAGAAGTTAGAGGTAACATGAGAATATATGTTTTTATAATCCTTTTCCATTTCACTTTACAAGCTTTAATAGTGATTTCATTCTACACAGGGAGAACAAGATGCTATTGTTGAAAATTGAGCACCGGACCAGGATTTGACTCTTAAAAGAGACATGTAAAATGGACTAACTATCACAGGTGCCTCATTGCAAAACAAGTTTATGGTGTTTTTAAAAAGGTATGATTCGTTACATATTCTCTCACTGAATACAAAATGAGGCTTTTTATGAAGGTTCTGATGAGACACTTTGGGTACATTCTATCTAAGGCCTTCCGGGAAGCAAAGAGGGATGGCCAAATGAACGGTCAGTCTATGCTCATCGCCTACATGGAACACAACAAACAATCTTTAAACCCTTTTTGTATATTCATTTCTATGTTTCTGTAATTAGGCATACATCATACCAAAAGGCTGGAAGGTGATGACTTGGTTCATGTAAGTTCACCTGTATCTTGAGATTGGCATGAATCCAAATAAATATGAACCTTCAAGATGGGAGGTATGTAGATATAATAGATTTGTGACGCATTCAACAATCTAACTGTCTTTGTAATTTGAAGTTGGCGTTGCAAAAGAGTAACTGAACATGACAAGTTCATTCTACAGGGATACAGACCTTTACCAGGCACATTCCTTCATTTTCATTTAGGAAGCGGTCTTTGTCCCGAGAAAAATCTTGCCAAGCTCGAGATTCCAATTTTTCTTCATCTTTGACCATTGAAGATGGGTTTAGCTACGCTAGCTTTGAAGCTGTGGGTTATGACTTCAACACTATTGAGCTGAGTCAGCTGGTGAGAAGGGTCCCGTTCTTTGATTCCAAAAGTTCTCTGTAGCCATGCACTGGAGTGGAGTAAACGCGTACAAGCCGGAGATTAGTGTATACTTGGAGTATTGTGGGTGCGCAGAGAGAGAGAGAGAGAGAGGACATTTGAGTCTCGAGGAGAAGAGGGTAGGACAGTGATGTATCATATGTTTGACTCACAGGACAGATGTTTATAGCTATGGAATGTAAGTTCTTGAGATGATTGGTGCAAGGAACAAAGAAAGCGCTCATCTCTGCCTCTAACACAAGTTCATCAAGGAACAAACGGTTTGAGAAGCCTCGCAGGCAGTGTGCGTTGCCTAGCTACCTTGAAGTGGAACTGGAGCAGAAATCATTAACTGCAGCAGCAAGGACACGAGAGAATCTAAACTATTTTTGGAGCTTTCTGTTTTTGCATTTTCTTGGTGTAATGAATAATGACTTGTGAAGTTGAGGTATTCCTTTACGAGAATATGTGTTGGGTTTTTCGTGCTGTATAAGTTTTGATATATGGAAGACTTTTATGTTTGCTATGATTTACCGCTTTTTAAATTACTCTAATTGTGTTTTTTCTTTAGTTGTAAAGGACTGAATGAAAAAAGACATGACCATCAGGTATATTATTCTTGAAGTTTAGAATCTGCTCATATCAAACAAACGGGAGTTTCTTACTAAGACATGTTCTTCTTGCTGGTTTTCACATTATCTCAAAATCATTAGCTTCCTATCAATTGTGCAACCTACACTACCAAATATCTCACTAAAGAGAAATGTTGTGAGAACGAAAACGAAAAACTACAAGGCAAACTTTAAAATTTATTACTCATTGCATATATTGCGCATATGTATTTTACCAATTTTAAAACGAATATTTTGAATTTTTCCCAAAAAGAATATGGTAGTCAGGAGTACTAATCTCTAAACATTTAAAACCATATAAAATGTTCAACGCAGAGCAAACAAAAAAAAAATAATAACAATATGATCAGTGAGGAGTTAATCCTAATTTCTGACCAAATAATTATAGTTTTCCTGATTTTAAGGGTGCCATCAATGGTATAGTAAACTATTTATTTACTGTGTTCTTGAGTATATGAAAAATGTTATAGTTGCTTATAAGTCTATAAAAATTATTATTTGCAAGACTGCAGATATCATAAGCATTATCTCCAGATATAATGAGATGATTGGTAAAATTTATATAAATATTTTACGTTAGTAAACCATATACGTACAATCTATAGTACTAAACTAGAATCATGATTTTGACCTAACCTTAGTTCACTATGTGATGTTATCAAATTTGAACCTAAATAGTTAATGGAACTTTGTGGCTTGTGGTTTGTACCACTGAAACAAATAATCATATACAGTGCGATTAAACTAAAAAGCAGTTAAGATATCTTCATGGTTACATTTTTTTTTTGATAACCGTGGAGATCCCAAAAGTTTTCTAGACCCAAAAATTAATCCCATAAGACCCATAGAAATCTCGGTTTTCTTGCAACTTAAAGCGTCTATGGGTGGACCAATGCTATTCGAATCCCTGGCGGAAACACCCAGACGACTTGGTTAAAAAAACAAATTGTTACCTCCAGTATATCATATATACCAAAGAATTTCCCATCTTTTTTTATAATGTTATATCAAATAAGTTTGTGTAAAGATCAATTTAGGTTAGCACATCACCAATCCATTTGAGTGAGCTTTATAGTATTTCCAATAATTTATTCTATTTTTTCCAAAATAAAATATCTTATAATATAATATGGTTATACTCCAATGATATTCTAACTTAGAATAAACAATAGAACAATAAACAAAAAAAACTCTATTTATATATAGAGTAAACTCATTTTCTATTCTATTATAACGTCGAATTAGAAATGTTCTTACAAACTTTAGAAAATTAGTAATTTTCTTCTCGGTATTACAGCTCCAATAATTTATCGAATCATTCTTATCGGTCACCAAAATTTAAATATTTAAATATTCAAATTAAATACACATTTAATATATATATCTATATATATAGTAAAGTTATTTACCTATTCTTCAAATAATAGTTTGATATTAACGCAGACGATGTATAAAAAAATATATGATACATAAATAATAGAAAATTAGAAAATATTAAATATATAATATTTGAAATTTTACAAATAGTTAGACATGATTACTAACAGATTAATAGAAACTTTAATTATGTTTGCATCTAATATATATATATATATATATATAAATATAAATTAATGTTATTTCAAAAAAAAGTTATTTCAGAAACAAATTAATTATATAACACAAAAATAAAAATAATTTATTGATAAAATTGATGTTCTAAATTATATTTAACATTTAAAATATACATATATATATATATATTACAGATAAATAAACCGCGCGTAGCGCGGTAAAATTTCTAGTTTTTATAATTATATTAAATGTAAATATTGTTAATTTATTATTTGACTGTTACCGCATTTGGTAGTTAACCAGTCATAAGTCACCCGCAAACGCACCAATTTTTAACCGCAGTACCAGTCGTACAAATCTCTTAAAACCGCTAGAAACCGCAACCGCCCGCATCCACAAACTCCCGCAACCGCAACCGCAACCGCTGCGTTTGAACCAGTCAGGCCCTTAATGACAATCTACCCGTGTTATTTTATATTTCACTGACAAAACGACCGAAAAAGGAATGCTAGATTGTTATTCTTTTGAACATTAGGAATGCTAGATTTTGTTAGTGTAATTTTTGGTTTATCGCCTTTTCTGAAATCGATACTGCATTTATTCTTTTAAATCTCAAAGAATTTATAATAGTTAAAAATGTGGTCTACTATGACAAGTAAATATTTGACGGCAAGGTAAATAAAGTTGTGCATAAATAATTGGACTTTGTTTTTGAAATGGTTTTGGATGTAGCTAAAAATAGAAATATATAACATTAGATAGTTCCCCGGAAAAAAAAAATATTTTTCTTTCCATAAAAGGTATCATTCACATATTTCTTCTTCCTTGATTATCCCATTGCCGATCTATACTTTTGAAATACACCACACATAATAATAGAAGAAATTGCTTAAAATACCATAAATTTCCTATATATTAATTGAAAAACATTACAATTCTTTGTAGCCATGTCATCATTATGATGATTCTTAAAATCACTATAAAAATAGGTTGGTCTAGGACTGGACAAATAAACCGAATCCGAAAATCTGAAACGAACCCGGTTCGATAAAAATAAATCCGAACCGACCCAAACGTGATGTAAATACCGATTGGATCTTGTTTTATGGTATTTTGGGTTATGAGTATTATTCGAACCGAACCCGAAACTAAATGGATATCCGATAGAACCCGAAAAATTCAAAATCTCCAAAATAGCTTATACCAAACATGATCTTAATTCCTAATATGTATCCAAAATACACTAAGAAATTATTGAACATCTAAAATATTTAACTATTCCATTAAGGTTGATGCTTGAAGTTGGTGGTTGAAGTTGATGGTTGAAGCTTGAAGTTTGAAGTTTTTAGATTTTGGTTTTGTTTTCATTGTATAATGTTTCTCATTTTATGAGAACTTGGTTTTTGTTTTATGCTTTCTTTTATTTGGTTTTCTTTCTATCAATAACTATGTTTACCTTTCGTTTGATTTTGAATGATCGAGTTTGATGTTCATTTCTTATTTTTAAATCGATTTTACTTATGGTTTGGTTATAAATAGATATAAATCAGGTATTTTAAAAGCGACGAACCGATTTTACTTATGTTTTGGTTACAAAGTAGATAAAAATTACGTACTTTTAAACCAAAAAACCGATTGGACCCGAATCCGAAAGTACATCGGGTTATACCGGTTCTTTGAAGATTTACCAACCGACCCAAACCCGAGAGAACCCGAACCAAACTTTCATATAATCCGAATGAAACTGATTTTGATAAACCAAAAAAAAAAGACCCGATTGGACAAAATCGAAACCCGATTGGGACCCCGAATGCCCATGCCTAGGTGGCCCATCTAATTGTATAATAAGTTATTTGATTAAACTAATAATAAACTCATTATTAATGTTCTTTATTATTTTCTTAAATAAAAGTTATGAAATTGCCTAATGTGACTAAAATATATGACAATTAATAATTTTAAATAATAAAAATTTGATAAAAATTAGTTTATCTTCTATCATATTTAATTAATTTTAAGCTATTATAATAAATTAACCATATAATAACAAAATCAGAATTTTCTCTACATGTTATATTTTGAATTTTTAAAAACACTATAAATTACTAAAACTGTTAAAAGTCTCACATTCAAATTTTGTGATCTATTATTTAAAGTTTTGGTTATGACAAAATACAATTGATTACAAAATCATATAAGTAAAAAGTCTAATTCAACTAATCATTAAGATTAATATATATATATATATATTTATATATATAGATGTATATATATTGTTTTAAATTAAATATATACCATATAAAATACATAAATATTTTAATTTCAAAATTTACTTAGAATTTTTTGTTTTGATAAAAAAAATTAAACAAACATTGACAACTTAATTTTTAAAAAATATAAATTACTAAAATTATTAATCTTACAATAAAAGTTTTGTTATCAGTAATTTATAGTTTTTTCTATAAAAGATACAAATGATCAAAAAAATTATTAAGTAGAAGCATTATTTGATAGACATTAATATTAAAAATACATTATGTATGTTAATATCATTTAAGTTTAATTTTATATCCTATCAAATAAAAAAATATTGTTTGGATTAATAAAATTGATTTATATGTTCGCACCAATTTAATTATATATGTAATAGTTACTGAGTTTTAATTATTCATTATATATTAATTATTTCATAATATGTAAAAACATATAATACAGAAAATAATTTATCTATATAATTTTCATCACGTGCTAGGTGCGGGTCTTAATCAAATTAGTTATTACTTTTCCAATATCCAAACACTAGTTTAAGATTCACGGTTCATGCAAGATAAACATTGTCTATACAAATTATTTTTACGTATTATTATTTATTTTACGCTTTTACATATTATGAAATAAAATAATAATAAATATATTGCATAATTGAGAAACAATTAATTATTACGTATATATGTAAATTTGTGGATGAACACATAAATCAAAATAATACCTCTTGTTTACTTCCAATCGTCTTATGATAATAATCTAAATAATCACTTATATATATTTTGTATGGTATATAATTAAATTTAAATGAAAGTAACATATATATAATATTCTTTTAATATGGTTAGCTATTAAATGAAATTTCCTAATCTTTTTTTAACACTGGATAGTTATACTATTACGGGACATATTGTAAGAAATATTACAGATGATTCTAGACAATTCGGTCTGCCTTATGAGAATACTCATTGCGCCATTCTGCAAATCTCTTGTAAGCATTTTTCTATTAATTAGCATAATTCTGTCTTCACTAGGACTCGAATCTAGAACTCCTAGTGTAGAAACATTAGTGAATCCTAATCATATAGTTTTATGATCATTTGTATTTTTTATAATAAAATTCTAAACCATTGATATTAAAATTTTCAATGTGGAAGTTTTAATGGTTATGATAATTTATAAACATTCATAAAAATTCAACGCAAATTTGAAATAAAAATATAATTTTTTTAATATTTGTTCAATGCAAAATTTTAAATTATAATATCTTGTATTTTATATGGTATATAGTTTAATATGTATAAATATTAATCTGAATATCTTTCTTTTTGGCGGCATTTGAATATCTATTAAATGAAATTTTTACTCATATGATTTTATGATCATTGTTTCTTGTTATTAAAAAAAATTAAACCATTGATCACAAATTTTTCTGTGTGAGACTTTTAAAAGTTTTGATAATTTATAGTCGTTTTCAAAAATTCAAAATATAACATATACGAAAAATCTAATTTTTACTATATAGTTAATTTGATTATTTAATTTAGTTTTATAATATAAAATTAAACAAAAATAATGGATCATACACAAATTGTTATCACTTTACTATTAAAATCATTAATTGTCATAAATTTATTTTAATTATATTAGGTAATTCTGTACTTTTTATTAATTGTAGATTATTAATTAATTTGATGGTTACTTTAATGAAAAGTATAATATATGTTTAGATAAACCAACAAATTCTTTTAAGGAATTTAAAAAGCAACCTACTAGTGAGACTTGTGATAACTAAAATGTTGTAATGGATTTGTTTGGTTTTATTACATATATATATATATATATTTATATATATAATTGATTGAAAGACTTTCATTTTCACTAATATGTGATATCTCATGTTTTTGTAGACTTTTAACATTTCATTTTAATGCATTTTGATAATTAGATTGCATATTAGGTGTATATATTGCATTAGAGTGTTCATTTGTATATCATAGTGTTTGGATTGCAATATTGAGAAGTTTTGGGCAAGATCAAGGGTCAATTTGTACGTTTTATGACTTTTGGGCTAGAAAAAAGAATAAAAAACTGAGGGACCAATCCTGCAATTACACGGAGGGCTCAATTGCACGCACCATTGAAAGATTCAGGGTCAATTCGAGAGGTCCTGGTTTGCATATCCAAGACTTTGGGACCAAAATGAGAGTATTCAACAGTTAAGCGACTCAATGTGAAAATTATCTAAAAGTCACCATTGTTGTTCTTCGATGGAGCTCCACTTCGATCCACGACGGCGATGCTTAAAGCGACGACGAGCACGACGGAGGATCTGAGCTTGCCTGAATATGATGATCCGCGGCGGAGTTCGTGGTGGCAAGCGGAGGTTTCAAGCGACGACGACCAGTGGATCTTTGAGACACGAGGGAGGAGCTGAGCACGAGAACAACCATGGCTTGGATCCGAGAGCACGACGAGGAGATAGAGAGGTCGTGAGCCACCGAAGACGAAGCTTGAAACGAAGACCCTGGCCTGAAAATACTGGATTTTTGGCCTTTTTGTTTATAGAAAACAGTGAAAATATTAAAATAGAGCGGGGGTTATTTGAAACCGGGTCCAATTTCAAATTCAGAACAATGTAACCAGTAGAGCCACCAGCTCTTTATGTTTAATGTTGGCCCCAAAATATATATATTTTTCGTCGGCCCCAAACACATACTTGATGAGCTTCTATTCAGGCCTGGCCCTGGCGAAGACTTCCACGAGTTGCAGACCATGGCGGAGGAGAGGCGATGGCAGTCACGGTTTTGATGTGTTGCGATGTGTTGTGGTCGCTGGAGACAGGACACCACACTCGATCACAAGCGTGATGAAGATGAGACTACCGCTGCAATCGGAACGAGCTTGATAGCAGGTGTGTGAAGTGAGAAGACAAGGCCACTCCACAACTCTAGATTATCAAAGATACGTTGAAGACAAGCCAAGTACCGGAGCGACCTTGAGGCTGCGGGTGTTCATGACCGCTGCATGCTAAAGAAATCACCACCCCCGCTCTATTTTCTAAGTAAATTTTCTCACCCTGTATCCCACTCTAAAATAATATAACTCTATTTCTTACTCTATATTTGGAGTAACTATATTTCTTACTCTATTATAGAGTGAAGCTTTTATATTTATACTTTAATGTTTTTATTTTTTAAACTTTTAATTTTGTAACTATTTATGTAATTTAATTATGCAAACATCACATAATTTTCTTCAAAACAATATATAAACTTATTATTATTAGCCAAAAAACAAGCATTAAAATTAAAAATAATTTTATAAAATTAGCCAAAGAAAACAAATACTAAAATTAGAAATAAGCAACATAACATAAATTAAAATCATAGATAATTGTGATTTAATATTCTGATAAGTTGCCTCCATATCCACCAAAATTATTAAAGTATTTTCCAAATGAGGTAGATGAAGGAGTAGCTTCTTGTTCATGTTGTTGACCACGTCTTTTTTTTGTAAAATTCGTGTTCATACCTCTTGAAAATATGCACGAATTTCTGGATCTTGCACTGAATTCAAGTCACAAAATAGACATTTGTTTTTTTTTTCTCTAGCTCATTCAAAGCATAATTCTTCTTTTGAATCTCCAAGTGATATTCTCGTTGTGCTCTTGTCTTCTTTAGTTGTTCCAAAAATTCAGTATTTCCTTCTTTTAAGGTATTCATAACCGATGTTGTTTGATCACCAAGTTATAGATTGTTTAACGATTACTTTTCGGAGACACAGGTGTACAATGATGTTATGTTTCATAGGAGATATCGTATGTCGCGTCTTTTATTCCTTCGTATTATGACAACTACTTCACAAAAAAAAAGATGCAACGGGCATGGTTGGATTATCCTCTTTGCAAAACGTAACGGCCGCATTTCGGATGTTAGCAGATGGCCTTCATGCTCATTTGGTCGATTTAGAAAAATCAAAGATAAAGAATCTCATTTTGTGCTTCGAAATTCTAATTGATCATGTGGGAAAGATATACTAATCTTGATGTTTAAGTTAAATGTATTATGTTTTAATATAATGTAATTTTTAAGATAATAATTGTTTGGTATATATATATATATATATATATATATATATATAATTTATAAGAACTTTGTGAAAAAGAAAATATAAGGGATCAATTTGTAAATTTTGTATGTAAATGGTATTAGTCATAAAATAAAAAAGAATATACTTAAGAATATTCATTTTTAGAGTTAAATATGTAATAAACCATTAGAGAAATCCTACTTTATTTTAGAGTTACTCTATTTTAGAGTAAAAACTACTATAATATATAGAGTAAATCATGGGATAAAAGCTTGAACCTTTTTATCAATTTAAGGAAGTATTTCATCTTATATTGTATTTCTCTTGCTCATTAACATGATTAGCTTTGAATCTCATATAAATTTAAGATTTTTCATGGTGATTAGTGAGTAATCACCTTATGATTCATGGATTAGACATATTAAGGTGATTAGGTGAATAATTAAGATGTTTCTTGTTTGATTAACATTGTTCTATGCTTGTTAGGTATTTTTAGTGCTTGATTTGACTTGATCACTAATCTTGATATTAAGCTATTTTATGCCCATAATGTATTTGTTAAAATGTTTGATTGAATTTAATATTATCTTTTACATATTTTGCCAATGACAGTTGATGCCCAAGATGTTTAGTGGTTAGTAGACTTGTGATTCATGCATGATTGATTGAGTTAGGCCAACGATAGTTGATGTTTAATTTATGATTAGCGTAAGGTTTTAATCCATATTTAATGAGTTCTAGACCTACAGATTTGTTGACTGTTTTGCTTGAACATCCTATATTGAACTTTGATCACTTTATGTCAATTATCTTTACCTATAGATCCTTCCTTAGCATTTGATTGAAAGTTCTTGCACTTATTTTTTGATTGGATTTGAGATCTTCTTGTTTAGATTTTTAAGATCTTAGTGAAAAAACTTAGAGTTTTGTGAAGAAGAACGTTTTAACTTTTATTACTTTCTTGCTTGCTGATTACATGTTCACGTTTTACATTATATAGAGACATAAGATCTTATCCTCTACTCTGACTCAGCACATGACAGGCTGTGTACCAAGACACTCAAATCTATTTCCAACCGTTATGCCATTAGCTGGCCTCGTCGTACTGGAGCAAGAAGATTGAACCTTGAATGCTTTCTGTTTGACACTAGACGACAGAGGAGGATTAGGCTGAACTTTGGTGGTGACCGTGTGGGCTTGAGACTGCTCTTTCACTTTCTCCAAAGGCCCATGATCACTACTGTCATTACACCCCCTCAAACTCAGTGTCGGAGGAATGGAGACACCGAGTTTGTTACACAGCTTGAAGAACGGTTCCTGCCCCAAAGACTTCGTAAAAAACATCTGCAATCTGAAGTGTAGCTGGTATATGTCTGACTTCAAGCTTCTTAATAGCCACACGTTCTCTCACATAGTGATAGTCTACTTCAAAGTGTTTGGTACGTCTGTGAAACCGAGGATTAGCACTCAAGCAAACCGCAGATAAGTTATCACAGAGCAGCAGAGGAGTTATCTTCTGTTCTAGTCCCATAATCTGAAGAAGATTCTGCAACCAAGCAACCTCTGATGCAGCAAGCGACATTGTTCTGTATTCAGCTTCAGTGGATGACTTTGACACTGTCTCATGACGTTTTGCTGACCATGATATTAGATTTGAGCCAAGAAAGGTACATAAGCCACCTGTTGACCGTCTTGTATCCTTGCAACCTGCCCAGTCACTATCCGAGTAACATACCAATGTTGAATGAGTACTCGCACTGATGTTGACTCCCTGAGTTACGGTACCTTTCACATAGCGAAGAATTCTCTTGAGAAGATGAAAGTCTGAGACACTAGGCTGGTGCATTTTCTGACAAATGTAGTTGACCGCAAACTGAAGATCAGGTCTGGTAAGCGTGAGATACTGAAGTTTACCAGCCAAGCTTCGAAAGTAGGACGGTTCTGCGAAGTATTCATCCTCTCCTTGAAGATTATCTAGCTTGATTGGCAGGGGCGTAGGCATGGGAGCACAGTCCTTCATACCAGCAGCAACTAAGAGATCTGTAGCATACTTCGACTGGTTCATGAACAACCCTTCTTGGTGGCGATGAACTTGTATGCCAAGGAAGTAGTGTATCTCTCCCATGTCCTTCATTCTGAACTCTCTGTTTAGATCAGAAATCAACTTGCCAATCAGATCAGTATCATTCCCTGTCAGTATCATGTCATCTACATACAGCAAAAGGTAGATAACACTTGCGCCGTGATGATAGATAAACAAGGATGGATCAGGGAAGCTACATTGGAACCCAAACTCAATAAGGAAATTGCTGAATTTATCAAACCAGGCCCTTGGAGCTTGTTTGAGACCATAGATAGCTTTTCGTAATCTCCAAACAAAATCAGGCCTGTCTGGATCTTCAAAACCTTGTGGCTGTTTCATATAAACCGTTTCTTTCAAATCTCCATGTAGAAACGCATTTTGAACATCAAGTTGTTTAATCTCCCACTTCTTTGTCACAGCAACATGAAGAATGGCTCGTATAGTAGCAGTCCTCACCACTGGGCTAAACGTTTCAATGAAGTCGACTCCTTCCTCTTGTTCGTTTCCCCTGGCTACAAAACGAGCTCTCAGCTTGAGTAGAGTACCGTCTGCATTGAGTTTGGTTTTATAAATCCATCCACCATTCAAAGGTTTCTGACCTGACGCAGGTGGAACAAGCTCAAACGTCTCTGTTTCAACCATGTTGTCTATCTCAACCCCCATTGCTGCTGTCCAACCTGGATCTTTCAGAGCTGCTTTCACACTTTTAGGTTCAGGGTAGACATCTTTGACAGTAAACAAAGCATATTTGGGGTTAGGCTTTATGATCCCTGATCGAGCTCTTGTGGTCATTGAGTGAGGAGCAGGAGGCTGAGCTATCTGTTCTTCAACTATCTCATTTTGATCGATGTCCTGGTCATCACTCTCAGATGAGCTACTTGAACCTGTCATTTCATTTGAAGATACGGACGGCTGTGGAGACTGAGCCATTACAGGAGCAGGCTGAACTATTACAGGAGCTGGTTTAGACCGTGTGGGATGAAGCTCTTCAGTAACTCGAACTGTACTCTCATCTAGAACAGCTTGAGACTGCAAATTCACCAACCGCCAAGCTTCCAACAGAGGAGAATTAGTATCTTTGTGATACTTGCTGTAGACATCAGAATACGGGTACTGTGATTCATCAAACAGAACATGCCGACTGATGAACACCTTCCCTGTAGGTGGATAATAACATCTGTACCCTTTATACTTCTCATTGTAACCAAGGAAGACACAAGCCAAAGATTTAGGATCTAGCTTGTTCTTCATGTAGGGTCTCAGGTAGGGGAAGCACTTGCATCCAAACACTCTCAAGCTTGTATACACCGGAGCCGTTCCATACAACATTTCATAAGAACTTTTGTTATTCAGTAGGCTCGAAGAAGGCAACAAATTGGAGAGAAATGTAGCTGTAAAGAACGCTTCTACCCAGAGTTGTTGAGGGACCTTGCTGCTGTACATCATTGTGATGCCAAGCTCAGTAATGTGTCTGTGTTTTCGCTCTGCAACACCATTCTGTTGCGGAGTGTGAGGACAAGACATCATCTGTTTGATTCCACAATTAGCCAGATGAGTTATAAATTGAGCGCTAGTGAATTCACCTCCTCCATCACTCTGAAACTGAAGTATTTTCTGTTGAAACTGAGCCTCTACCAATGTTTGAAACTGGAGAAAGACTGAATAGAACTCAGATTTTGACTTCAAAGGATAAAACCATGTAAATCTTGAAAAACTGTCTACAAAGATAACATAGAAGCGAAATCCTTGAGCAGAAACAACTGGACTAGGTCCCCATAAGTCACAATGTATCTTCTCTAAAGGTCTATTAGAAAAAGTTTCTGAAAGAAGAAAAGGAAGCCTGCAACTCTTGCCAATCTGACACGCTTCACAGAGCTCCAATGTCCCCCCTTTATTCAAACTGATAGCGTTACTCCTGGCTAACTGCTGAAGGATGTCCTTGTGAGGATGGCCTAGCCTTTGATGCCAAATCTCCACACTTGTAGCTCTCTGTCTTGTAGAATAAAAAGCTTGATATCTTGCATCCTTCAACATATACAGATCCTTATCCCTTCTGCCTTGAGTTATCACCTGTTTTGTTTGCTTGTCCTTAACAAAAACAGTTTCAGAATCAAATGTAACTTCACATGGATAGTCTGAAGTGAGTTTTGAAACCGATATCAAAGACTTTGTTATTCCAGGACAGACTAACACATCATCAAGAGGAAGAGTACCTTGTTGTGTGTGTAAGGCGACAGATCCAACATGCGTGATTGGCAGGTAATCTCCATTCCCAACGATCACTTGATCATTCCCAAGATAGGGTTCTGCTGACGTTAACTGAGACTGGTTGCTTGTAATGTGGGCAGACGCAGCAGAATCTGGATACCATTCTTGACCGGTACTGTGTTCTTTATCAGAAAGTCTCATTGTGGTGAGCGCATTGGGTAGGTTATCTGAAGACTGAGACTCTTGATCATAGCGATTGTAGCATCTCGCAGCTGAATGACCATACCGCCCACAGATTTGGCAGGTAGGTCTGTTGTTGGAACCGGACCCTGAGCTAACATTGTCACGACCATTACCACTTGAGAACTGCTGTTGAAAGCCACGTCCCCTTGTGGAGTAGTTGTTGTTGCTTCGACCACCTCTATAATCCCCTCTGTTAGTGTAACCTCCTCTGCCTCTGTTGTTAGAGTAACCCCTTCCAACATGAAAGGCAAGATGAGGATTAACTGTGGCACTTTGGTTATAGACCTGAAGCTTATCATCAAAGGTAGTGAGCTTGAACACAGCATCTTCAAACGTCATCTCAGTAACCGAATCCATAGAATGCTCAATAACCGTACATATGGATTCATACTCTTTCCCTAAACCGCTCAACGCACCATATATCATCTCATGCTCAGTCATGCTACACCCTATAGAGTCTAACTGGTCACAGATACTCTTAATCTCTCCTAGATACTCTGTCATGGTTCTTTGGCTTTTAGTCATACCTTGAAGCTTACGTTGGAGATCTAGTTTTCTTGTAGCTGAGACACGATTGTACTTCTTTCCAAGGCAGAACCAGACCTCCTGAGCTGACGTGAGACCGTAGACAGATCTGAGAGCATCCTCAGACAGAGAACCGAACAACCAAGCCATGACAAGCTGGTCTTTGCGCATCCACTTCTGAAACTCAGGATTAGGCTGCTCTGTGACTCCATCTCCTTCTTGAACCGTTACCGTTGGAGCAGGGCGAAGAGAACCTCCATTGAGAAAACCGAGCAAGGATTGACTGTAAAGAAAGGATTCGAACTGTGTCTTCCAAAGCAAGTAGTTGGAAGATGTGAGTTTTAACGTCACACACTGAGAGATACTCAGTGATGGCGTAGAAATAGCGTCAGAGTCCTCCATGGCTCTGATACCATGAAAAAACTTAGAGTTTTGTGAAGAAGAACGTTTTAACTTTTATTACTTTCTTGCTTGCTGATTACATGTTCACGTTTTACATTATATAGAGACATAAGATCTTATCCTCTACTCTGACTCAGCACATGACAGGCTGTGTACCAAGACACTCAAATCTATTTCCAACCGTTATGCCATTAGCTGGCCTCGTCGTACTGGAGCAAGAAGATTGAACCTTGACTGCTTTCTGTTTGACACTAGACGACAGAGGAGGATTAGGCTGAACTTTGGTGGTGACCGTGTGGGCTTGAGACTGCTCTTTCACTTTCTCCAAAGGCCCATGATCACTACTGTCATTACTTAGATTGTTACAAATCATCCATCTTCTTATTTGCTTAGATTAGAAAAGTTTGTGTATTCTTATTGTTATATACCACTAGTTTTTTATGGATTCAATCATACAATACTGCATCGATATACCATTCGATTGTAGTAGCGTGCACTTATGTTAATTGGCACGCGGCAAAATGCAGTAATGAATATGATAAAAAGTTAAGACATTAGATTTGCAAATATTAAGAAAAAGGTGCCTCAAAATGTTTTAACTCGCAGGATTAAACTTTCAAAACATGTTTTCAACTCATTTTTCTTAGTATAGAATTGCAATTCTTAATTATTCGTGCCCTAATTTTCCCATTAATATATATATCACCACTGTTGAAAATTAGATTACAGACTTAGATTATACAAAACTAGACTTGAATGTACTAGCAGTATCAAAAACATACGAAACATGCATGACCAGTTAAGCTAAGATAGCAATAAAAAAAAAAATATATTATAAATATGTACGACCCCTCATTAAACATGTTAAATATGATTATATGAATCCCTATATATTAATTGAGGACTATTAAAAAAATTATAACATTAAGTTTGTACTAATTAAAAAGAGACACTGTTTAGGTATCACTTAATTAGGATGACAATTTAGTTTACATGACAGCTTAAGAATTAATTGAAAAAAATGTTGGTTCAAATCCAGTTATTAAGAAACATTATATTAACTCAAAATATAAGAAACATGTATTATTTCTTTAAATAAAAACTACGAAATTACCTAATAGTATTAACATATATATGACAGTTAATGACTATGAATAATAAAAAATTTATAACAATTTTTGCATCATTCTTCATTTTTTTTTAAATTTTATATTATTAAAAAAATTAAAATAATCACATTAACCATATAATTAAAAAACTAGTTTTTTTACTTATATGTTATATTTTAAAATTTTTAAAATGACTTTAAATTACAAAAATGAGGAAACCTTATATGTTATAATTTAATTTTTGTTTAAAACGACTTTAATTTACAAAAATGAGGAAATCTTATATGTTATATTTTTCTTATATGTTAGATTTTTTCTTATATGTTAGATTTTTTCTTATATGTTATATTCTGAATTTTTTTAAAACAAATTTAAATTACAAAAATGTAAGTTTTACTTAACCATACGACTAAAATCATTAAAATGACATGTATTAATTTGATTGTTGATCTGAAACATGTCAAAACCATATGGAAGATCAATGTCAAAACAATTCAACTGTGGAAACATTACTATTCATTTTTTTCAATAATGTGTCCGGTGAAAAAAATAAGGTTTTTGTGTCACAATTTGTTTAAATCCAATCAACCTATGATATATTAATTATAATTTAGTTCCACAACTTTTAATAAAAATTAATCCGATCTATCAGAAAGAAATTATATAATATTAGCAAAAAATATTGTATATGCATTAACAAAATAAACAAATATATAAAAAGAATTATCGATAATATATACAAACAAAATCATTATGCGCACTAGCGCATGTCTTATTCTAGTTATTAATTATTTCCCAATTAACTGGAAACAAGTGTCTTCCTGTCGAAATTTCACGCAAAACAATCTTGCCTAGCTTGACTTACGAAGTAAAATAAATTAAATTAATACTATGTATAATTTCGTTGCTATATCAAATGTACCAATTCATTCAAGCTTTATGTAGATTTCACCTTCTCCACTTATCTGATCATCGAAGGTGGAAACACCTGGCGAAGCCAAGTTAAAGGATGAGGGGACATGTGCACCCACAATTATTTTAAAATTTAGTATTTTACACGTAGAAACATCAAAATTTGGTTAGCTTATATGGTAAAAAGAAGTATGTGCACCCTCAGTTTCTTAGGTTCGATCCTTGTCTAATGTATTTTTATGTTTTTCTATCAATAGTGCACCCATAATTTAAATGGGCTAGATTCGCCCCGTCATAGCACATAACCAAAATCAATGGACTCAAGTCAATTGGGCTTTGGAAACTCTTATCAGGCCTGTTTCTTGATTAATCTTTTTTAAATGTAAAAATATTTTTTATTAAAAAATTCGAAATTTGACATATTATAATAATGTTCATTACGAAATAAAATGTAATTTAATTTTACTTTTTAATAAATAAATAAATAAATAATTTAGCGAAAATATATCAAACTTTCATATAAATATAATAAACACATATATCTTCTAAAATTTTAGTAATTATAATTTTTTCAGTTTTTAACTATAATTGAATGTAAGTATTTTTTTTTGTTGGAGTTACAAATATCCAAAATTTCCTGATCGAATCCAAACCCTTATTTTGCCCTCTCCTAAAGAATACTATGAGGTTCTTTATTGTAAATTATTGTAGATATCACTATGAAATTAAAGACTCTTTTCGTCAAAACATTGCTACATACGCATCTATATTGTGTATATGTCCGTATTGTACAAAAATTTCATCTATCTTTACAACAAGCTGCAAATCTAAAAACAAGGATCAAACAAAACAAAAAGAAAACCCCTTGAAGATGGATCTATCTCATCGAACAAAACCCTGACATGTTCTGTTTTTGGTGTGGTCAACTACTCAAACTCCGATCAGAATCAAATCAAAAAGGGTTTCATCCATCAAAAGCTTTCATCATCATCATCATCATCATCATCATAAGGCCGAGTCAAAAGCAAGAGCATCAGATCCTTTCATGATCCTGAGTCTCTTACAAGAGGAAGAGAACATATCCCATGGAACATCACCAACCAACATCCAATCTCCATCTTTATCCTCGTACGTTGGTACAACTCCAGATCCTTTGTATCCTTCTCTTTCGTTGTATTCACCGATCGTGAACTTGAACAGGTTCTCTAATGCCTTGAGAAGCTCTGGATAGTTTTTGTATGTCTTGAGATCTATTTTCCTAAGGTATGGAGCTCCATCCATACTCACTTTCACATAGCTCACACTGTTGTTGTTTTTACGGTAAGATCTCACCGGAGGCCACCCAACGATTTGAGTTCTGTAAATTAGCAAAGAATCATCATCAGTACAATAATTCATAGATAATTTTAAACAATAGATTGAAACTCAAATCTTCACTTACTTCGTAGGAAGTGTAGATTCTTCCTCGTTATCGCTCTGTAGTTGACGCTTGTTGCTTCTAACGCAAGAAACCTCTTGTTCTTCCTTATCTTGCTCCGTTCCGGGTAATCCAAGACGAAGCTCTGTGTCCTTAAGGTTAAGCTCATTGACTTTCTCGTAAGCCATTTTTTTTCAAGATCAAGACACCTCTCTCTCTATATGTCTCTGTGTAATATATCCAAAGCAGAATCCTTGTTCTTCTTGTTCTTGTTTGTGAGTTTGGTTGATGATGGGTTTAGAGAAAGAGAGATATATACAGGAGGGAGAAGATGCATAGAAGTTAGGGTTAAAGGAAGAGAGAGAGATGTTGTCGGGAGCATGAAAGGCAAGAAAGAGGCAAGGGGACAAAGGTGGGACACAAACGCTATGGCCGCCCATGTGGACTCGACTCTTTCTTTATTCCACGCTCCTTATTTGCCTCCGCCAACTTTGCTTACGCTACCTCTTTGCCGTCGATGTCTTTACACTTCTTTTACAAAGGATATACTATTATTATAAAGGACCAAAGAAAGGAGATTAAAAAAATGATGATTGCGAATTGGATGTCTATCGGCCGACCCGGAAATAAAGCAAACATAAAAAGTATTATGATATTACTTTATTAAGTGTTTCTTGTGTGTTTGCATCTTTTAAAAGTTTATATAGTTTTTACGAGTGTTGATAATCAGTAGGCTGATTTGTATTAGTTAGTGTTGTTTTGAAAAATTCAAGATAGTTGTTCCTAAATATAGACGGAGGAAAGAGAAAAGTAGGAATTAGAGTAAAATGCTACTTTTGGTTAAAGTAGAGCAATATATACACTACTTTTACCCTATTTTGGAGTATAATTGGGCTAAAACCATTTTTTTCCTAGAAGTTCAATAAAAAAATGTCGACAAGTCCTCTTCTAGATCATCAACTTTTTGAAGTTGCATACAAGTGCAGTTGTTGCCGATCTCGATCGTTCACATTTATCAATTGCGCGTATTGATATGTTTTACTTTATGTCTAAAATCTAAGATTGTACCGATATTATTCATTACATTATTTTTGAGTGTTTAGTTTTAATTAGTATCATGGGAAAATTATCCTCTATCATAATTTGCACCGCCGTTTGTATAGTGTGACTTGGAAAATGTTAATAATTTAGATTAATGGAGAATAAGGAGAGAGACCCATGTGGATAAGGGAAATGAGCTGGTAATTGATAGAGGAATGGTAAAGCCATGTGCTTCTTATACATTTGTCTCTTTTATTCATAAATGATTTTCCTTAAAACTGGGTTATGAGGAGAGGCTCCACGTTCTATATATACATTGAATCGTAGAACCTAAAAGTATGAACCAAAGTGGTAATTTTAATTTCCCCCATAGTTTACGCGTAACTATGTTCATTTAGCTTCTAATCCGCATGCATTCATGCTTTTGATGTTTAGGTTAGGCTTCATTCAATGAATTTACCAATATTAAATATATGTGTTTCCTACGTTTGATATTAAGATTCCTTCTACGTTCTTGACTCCTCCAGTATCCCAAAGTTTAGATAATTAAATACTTAAATGCAAGATACGTAGTCTCTCTAACTCTCTTCTTATGTATATTTCAGAGGCTATGACTGTCAGAGTTTCATGTATTATTTCAGTTATGTTATGCACTCATGCAATGTATTTACTCACTAATTAAAAGAAGCATGCGCGAGTGGATACTCGTTTTTTTTTTTTTGTAAATTGCAAGAGAGAATAGTTTAGATCCCACTATGAAGTGATTTTTTTATAAATATATATACGTATATTTAGAAATGCTATGTTTAGTAGAAAATTAGTTAATTAAAAATGAGAAGAGGAATGGTGTTGAACATACAACTTGTCTTGTGATGCAAACACAAGCTAGACTCCAAAGAGTCATGTCTTTTGCAAATCGCATTCGTGGGGGTCTCAAAAAAGTTGGGTCTTTAAATTATTAAAGTCTTTGTTCCCTTTTCGACTCATCACTATCTTAGTCTTATCTCCCCACCTTCTCTCTTTTATTTATATCATATGTACATGATTTTTATAAACTATGGACGTAACATCTTACTTTCTAATTTCTTTAGCATTGTTTCAGACATCAGGTCTCCAAAAGAAAATTCAGCTGTATGTAATAGAACTAAAATGTTGTTTTCAAGTTCATTTAGTGCAAACAAAACTGAAAACCCACAAAATGTCGAGTGATTTGAAATATTGACATGACTCGTTTTAAATTCACGATTACTCCGAATCTCACGAGATTCTGGTTATAATTTTGTGTTCTAATTACATATTCGTGGGGCTTAAACCACTCAAACAAGAGCAACCCTAATTTGCTGGATATGTCTCATTGTCTTTTCGTTGAAGCATTAATCATACATAAGCTGTTCGAAAGGCAACGTAGGGACGGGGCCAATACATTCGGACAGCAACATCGAACCAACTTCGAAGTATTGTCGACAACTAATTAAAATCTAAAAGAAGGAAACTTGTGGACAGAATATCAGTGATCGTGGCACGAAATATAGCCGATCATGATCTTGTGTTGGTTATCTTCTGACTCAATTTAATCAATTTTGATATTTATCTTTTTTTTTCAGATTCTTGATGAATGTGCATCATGAGAGAGACACGGTTTCTGACCGGTTTGGTTCTGAATGGTTCCTTACTAGATCTTCCTAGATTTTACCTGTCATGATGATATCTACAAAGTGTAGTCTTCTTTTTTTGGTTAACCTACAAAAGTTTAGTTTTAACTTGTTACGGGTATAAATGATAACTCAATGTATAGATCAAAATTAACATTCAACAAAATTTAATTTGAATTTTCGTGTATAATATGAAACCGAAGATCGTATAAACTGGAAAGTAAATGGGATGGAGCAAGGAAACGAGAAAGAGTGGGGACTTGGAAGTCGTTGGGCAAACAAGAAACAGGTAAGTGGTCTGAACATTTATGAACTTGAAATTCACACGCTTGTAGCTTGCCTCTCCTTGCTGTAATGTTATTCTCTTCGGTGCTTTGTGGATTTGTTTAAGTGAATATGTTTCTCCTCACTGTAATGTTTTTCTCTCCTTACTGAAATTAATTATCATTTGGAAAGTGTTTTAAAGTGAATATGAAAAAAAATCCAAAATTCGAACCCATATTCTACGAATCAAAATCATAACCTAAGCAAAGAGTTTCTCAAAGTCTATGTGCCAAGTCTTAGATAGAACATTTATATTAAATGAGATCATGATATGTACGTTGACATATTATCCAAATCACATAAATGCTTAGATGTAAAATTTGTTTGTGTGAAAGTAGTAGGGGGTGATTGGTTGAGATGTAGATTTAAATTATGTATTGTAAAATTTTGTATGTATAATGTCTGTTGTAGATATATCTGCTATAGCTGTATATTTTTCTTACAATATATAAAATATTCTTTAGTAAATAGGGGATTATAACCATTTTATTTTTTGGTTGTAGCTTTCGAAATTAATTCAAAGTATAATTGCCATTCTAAAGGATGTAGACTAAATAAAGTATTTACAACCTAATCAATCACCTCATAAAATGTTTTCTTTTGAAAGGTTTTACTATATTTACTGAAAATATATAATACAATTTGTTCCATAATATTTGGGATGTGCTAATCGAATGCTCTAATTACTAAAAAAAATATTATTGGAGTCTATTACATTTTCGCAGTTCTAGGTTGAGGTTTAACACACCTAAACTGGTACCAAAAGGTTGAGGTTTAACACACCTAAACTGGTACCAAAACTTAGAAATAAATAATATATAAACCCTTTAGTAGAGATGTCTACGTAGATCAATGAAGCAAAGATGTGATGAACCCAAACATGTTCCATTTTCACCTTTTTCCTAACAAAGTGGATGTCAATTTCAATCTGTTTTATCTGTTGGTATTACGGACAAGTATACAACGCCAATGTTATTACAATAGACTAATGTAGCTTGTTTGACATGACAAAAATGCCAATTTAATCCCAACAATTTCAGTCGTGAACAATTGATCAGTGCTAAATAAGACTTCAAATCAATTATAATTCAAAAAAAAAACTACACAAACTTTTTAAAACGTGACTAAATCTACATTGACTCTAACAGAAGGTATTCAACCGTTACTAAGATAAAACGATGTCGTTCTAATATAAGAGGAAAAATACCAATTTTGACCCCAACACTCTCAATCGTGCCAAATAGGATCGGAACAAATGGTCAGTGCCAAAACCGACCTCAACTTAATCATAATTTTAAAAAAACTACTTGAACTTTTTAAAACGTGCATAAATCTACATTAATTCTAACAGAAGTTAGTCAATCATTAACAAGAAAAGACAATGTCATTTTGATATATATATATATATATATATATATTTTTTAAAAATATGTTCATTTCGGGACTCAAACCCGTGCCGGGATATCCTTTTAAAGGGGCATACTAGCAAGTAGACAAAAGTAACTTTTTGAAATGTTATTACAAACTGAAATTTCCCATTATATAAACTAATATTCTTCTTTATCTTATCCAATTTAAAACTTTCGTGATTGCTTTTATATATTTTAGTTATTGTTTAATATGTCTAATATTTTGTACAAAATATCTTAGTGAAAGAAAGGTAAAAGGCTTCTTAGCATTTTTGAACAAATATCAAAAATATACAATATTAACTTTGAAAATTAAAAAAATTTCCACTTAAATTAAAAATATTTTATATAAAAAAATTTTATAAATAAATTCAAAGTTTTAAGTATATTTAAGATCGTATAATAATAAATATTTTATTATTTATATTTTAGTAAGATATAAGTTTAAAGATATGATAAATAATAAACATGTTAATGTATTTGTATAAATCAGAAAAAAATTATCACCAAAATTTTAAATTGGATAAGATGAAGAAGAATAATAGTTTATTTAATTTAAAATTTGTAATAATATTTCAAAAAATTACTTTTATCTAGGGAAATTGTCAAAAATACCATTTTCAAAGTACCACTTTTCATGTTTACACTAACCACTTTTATCCTCATATTTAATGAATGGTAAAAGACATTTATAACCTTTTGATTAACTTAAAAAAAAAACATATGGTAATCTAAACGTAAAATATTAACTCTAAACCCTAAATCATTAACTCTAAACCCTAAACCATGAAACATCAACTCTAAACCCCGAAACATCAACCCTAAACCCTAAACCTTCAAATCTAAACCCTAAAAACCCTAAATCTAAACTTAAAACATCAACTTTAAACCCTAAATCATCAACTCTAAACCCTAAACTATGAAACATCAACTCTAAACACTAAACTCCGAAACATCAACTGTAAACCCTAAACTCTAAACCTTCAAATCTAAACCCTAAAACATCAACTCAAAACCTTAAATGTAAATCCTAACCCCTAAACATTATATTTTTCTGAAATTCGAACCCTAAACCTTAAAACCCTAAACCTTCAAATCTAAACCCTAAAACATCAACTCTAGGGTTTTAGAGTTTAGGGTTTAGAGTTGAAAGTTTAGGATTTAGGGTTTAGAGTTGATGTTTTAGGGTTTAAGGTTAATTTTTTAGGGTTTAGGGTTTGGAGTTTACTTTTTAGGGTTTAGGTTTACTGTTGATAGTTTAGGGTTTAGTGTTGATGGTTTTTGGGTTTAGAGTTGAAGTTTAGGATTTAGGGTTTAGAGCTGATGTTTTAGGGTTTAGAGTTGAAGGTTTAGGGTTTAGGGTTTAGAGTTGATGTTTCGGAGTTTAGGGTTTAGAGTTGATGTTTCAGGGTTTAGGGTTCATACTTAAAAATAATAGGGTTTAAGATTGATGGTTTAGGGTTTAGGGTTCGTATTAAAAAAAAAAGTTTAGGATTGATGGTTTAGGGTTTAGAGTTGAGTTTTAGGGTTTAGGGTTTGAATTTCGAAATAGTATAATTAAAGAAATTAAAAAAAAATATTTTTTATTTTTTTAGATTTTTATTTATTTAAATATTTATTTATTTAAATATTTATTTATTATATATAAAAATCATTGGCACAAGAGTTTTTGCCACTTAATGAAGAAGGTATTTTTGAAAATGTACCTTTAGTTGTGGTAAAAATGAAAAGTGGTAGCATGAAAGTGGTAAACATGTAATTTCCCCTTTTGTCTAGTTGTTAGTGTGCCGCTTTAAAAAGGTATCACAACACGGTTGAGTTCTGGAATGAACATATTTTTCTTTTAAAATATATATAATATATGTCAAAACGACGTCGTCTTTTCTTGTTAACGGTTGACTAACTTTTTTTAGAATCAATGTAGATTTATGCATGTTTTAAGAAGTTCATGTAGTTTTTCTTAAATTTTAATTAAGTTGAGGTCAGTTTTGGCATTGACCATTTTTCGGGTCCTATTTGGCACGACTGAGAAAGTGTTGGGGTCAAAATTGGCACTTTTTCTCGTATATCAAAACAACGTCGTTTTATTTGTAAACGATTGACTAACTTTTGTTAGAGTCAATGTAGATTTAAGCACGTTTTAAGAAGTTTGAGTAGTTTTTTTTTCCGAATTATGATTGAGTTGAGGTCGTATTTGGTACTGATCAATTGTTCGGGTCGTATTTGGCACGACCTAAATTGTTGGGGGTCGAAATTGGAACTTTTCCCGTACATCTCTGGTAGTAAGTTCCAAAGCCAGCATATAACAAATATCGAAACCTTTATACTCAGGTTCATCGGTTGAGCGAGAAACTCTTGGTTACCTTTTCACTAACCAAAAAACTAGATTGTCTCCTAAGTAGATGCAGTAGCCGGATGTTGATCTTCTCGTCAATGTACAACCATCATCTTAATATGCAATCATTATCATCTTTTGATTATGTAAGAGTTGCAGACCATGTGACTTGCTTCCTTGTAACTGATTATTCTCTTCAAAGATTGAAGGTGTGGCTCATGATGGTCATGCATAAACAAACACATTTATTGTACTACATAAGATATGTCTGACCTAGTGAATGTTAGGTATTACAAAGCACCTACGGAACTGCAACACGCTGCTAGGTTATCAATATGTTTTTCCTCTTTTCCTGCAAATTTATATTCTAAGTCAACTAGGGGAGGGGGTTGTACATGGCTTACAGTCCTTTATTCATGATCGTTCAAAAATGTCTTTGACATCGCAAATCTAACTGAGGAAGAGACCGCAATCATTAAATTTGCAGACATGCCAAAGAAAGAGACGATTTGACATGCAGCAGTCATGTAGATTTCTTTCTTTTTAAAGTTGTGATGATGTCATCCTTAAGAACTTGTTGGATGTAATGATTATAATGTCATTGACATACATCTTGATATAAGCACGATGAACCTCTTTCATGTAACCAAATAGGCTTGCAGCTTTTACACTGCGTAAGCCTATGAATAGTTATAAAATTAAAAATTGTTGCATTCCAAGCACGAGATGACCTTTTAAGCCATAGAGGGAGCGTTTTAAATTGCAGAGATGATAGGTTTTTTCTTATGGACAAATCTAGGTAGTTGGAACATGTAGACATCCTCATCCAAGGTTCCATCGAAAACCCATTCTGCACATCTAACTGATTGATAAACCATTGATGAGCGAGAGCGACATGAAGTATTGTCCTTATAGTGCCTGATTTAACAACATGGCTGAAGGTCTTAGAGAAGTCTACAACATGCTCTTGTGACGTACCATTAGCGACCAATCTCGCTTTATGTTTCTTGAAGTTACCATCAGCATCATACTTGTGCTTGTACAACCATAAAGAGTTACAATGTTAACATTATGACGGTGAGGTACTAGATCAATTGGACCGCTTTAACAATGGCACCGTACTCATCATACATTGCATCATTCCAAAAGGGATTTTCTAGAGCTTGAAGGTGATTTTTAGGTAGATGAGATTGTGTTTGAGTGAGAAGAGATAAGATTGGTTCATTTTGTGAAATCCCACGTTTTGACCGTGGGTCATAGTGTGCCTAGGAGGTTCTGTGTCTGTAATGTCAGATTGAGTTGGCGCATTTCAAGGAGCTGGGAAGGATGGAGATGTACTTTGAAATTTTTTTCAGAAAATGAGAGAACGAGATGTGTTTAAAAAACCGTAATCAGTTTCATTGTGAGACCGAGAAGACTGATACGGGAATGAGCTTTAGTCAAACTAAACATGGCGTGACATGATGATCTTTTTGTTGTGAGATCAAAACACCTGTAACCATGATAGTTTAGTGGATAACTTAAAAATATGCATTTAGCAGAACATAGAGAGAGAGAGAGAGAGAGAGAGAGAGAGAGAGAGAGAGAGAGAGAGAGAGAGAGAGAGAGAGAGAGAGAGAGAGAGAGAGAGAGAGAGAGAGAGAGAGAGAGAGAGAGAGAGAGAGAGAGAGAGAGAGAGAGAGAGAGAGAGAGAGTTTTGGGCTGTGAGAGTGGTTTTGATTGGGGTAACAAAGACACCCAAAAAGTTTGAAGTGAAAGTAAGATACTAGTTTGTGAAACACAATGGTTAATAAGATTTTTGGATAGAATTTGATGGGATGAGGTTAAGAACACAGACAACTACATGGAGTGCTTTTACCCAGAAAGTAATTGGTAGATTAACTTGAAACAAAAGGCTTCGTACTGTCATTATTTATAGTACGTATCATCCTCTCAGAATGTCTATTTTGCTGGGACGTATAAGACAATGAAAACCGGAAAGTTGTTCCGCTTGAGGCAAAAAGATCATGGACATGTCTGCTGTTGAATTTACTTCCATTATTACATTGGAAGATATGATCTTTGTTTTGAATTGTGTGTTTGACACTGTTTGCAAAGTGCTAAAATTTGGGAAGTATTTCGCTTTTGGTTCTTAAGAGGTAAACCCAGAGAAAACGAGAAAGGTGGTAAAAAAAAAGGACAATAATATTTGATGGCACTGAGGCTTGTGACAAAGGATGTCCACAAATTGATAAGGACTAATCACTCAATCCAAGTATCAAAGTAGTATAAAGAGTGTCAATCCAATCCTAAGTCTATTCAACCAATGAGAATATAAATCATTCCATAATCTAAGTCCAAACAATATAGTGATTGTGAGAAACAAGTAACAAGAGCTAAACAAGAGAAATAACCGAAACTTTCAATCAGTAAGAGAAATAGAACTCATGAGCACAGGCATTTGATTTCAAGTGACTAAGATCCAATCTAGAGGGACAAGCTATCAGTCAATATGTTTCCTTTAGTCTAGATCACAATTATAAACAAGTTCTTTCCCAAGATGAGTGTTCATTTGCAATCAATCATCAAACATCAAACATCAATTTTCATTGGTTCAATTCAATCAAGCAATCATTAAGAACAAGTCTAATAACTATCTAAGCATCCCTAATATCAATTTTCCTTGGTTAAGCAAACAAAAAGCAAGATCAATTTGATTCAGACATTTCATCAAATACCTTCCAGGCATGAAGTGTCCAAAGATCTAGATTAGGGGTATCAAAACTAATCTAGCATTAAGAACAATTGATAAGAAAGGAAACACATAGATCTTAATCCTAAACATCCTAGATCTTCACTTATTCACTCTAATCACCTTCACCCATGAATCCAAAAAGAGTCTACTTACTAATCTTTATGATAAACTTTAAACCCATGATAGATTCAAGATCAATCATCTTAAGAAGATGAAATAAACTCAGATTTACTCAAGAAAGAAAGAAATATTATATTACTAAAGATTCAAACTTTCACCAAAGTTTGGCCTAAAATAGTATTTATAGGTATCTAAAAACTAGTGGCCAACTCAACAAATCTGGACAAATCCATATACTAAATAAAATTCAAAATGTCTAAAGTCTAGGAGTAGTCTCGTGAACCCGCTCCACACACTCGCTCTAGTAGTCACGAGGTCCATAGTTTCCTTGCTTCTCCGTTCTGAAAGGTCACTCCGGTGCCTGGTCTTTGATGTGGCTGAGATCAAGTCATGGAGCAGTTTGCGTACCTTGCTGTGGTCCGTCCCTCCAATGTCCGTCCGAGTTGCAGCGGTTTTGACAGCTCGTTCCAACTCATACGCTCCAGTACTTGTGACGATCTGAGGTTTAAACTATGGTGTCTTGTGCAGTGCAACGTAACTAACCCGTAACATGCACCCACTCCGATGTTCGACCATGATGCATCGCTCGTGCTCACCTGCGACCTGTGGGTCGCTCTGCTACTTGACTCTTTTTCAACTGATCTTCGAGAATGAGGGTTATGGAACGGCCTCGGTGTCCCGCTTCAAGTACCATCTCTAGTATGCGCTAGGTTCACAATGAGCTCTCCATCAAGCTGCCTATTACCCGCTATAACCCTTGATGGTTTTATTTGGAGCTGGATGATGAGGCCCTGAGCAAATTGGGTCCGGTCCGTATAATCTCTGTGGTGCTCGTCTGACCTGCAGCGATCGCTTCACCTCACTCTACACCCTCGCTTTATAGCTTGGACATTCTTCTCCGACCAAAGCACAATGCACATTCTCTTTTGGCTTAACATGGCTCTAAACTCCTCAAAAAGCTCCATAAAGATACTCCAACACCTGATAAGAACAAATTCATGGAAATGCAACCTAATGATGCCTATATGCTAATCAAAATGGTCAATATGCAAGCTAGATGGATGATTAAATTACTGAAAAACACAACATATAAAAAATCATTGTTAATTATATCAAATGGAGATGAACAGTCGACAAAAAATGCTGCTTTATTTATTTGCCAAGTTGACATACATTACAGAGAGGAGTTAAATCTTTTTTATTGCAAGGCAAAGCAGTTGAAGATCATAGAGAATTAAGAGCTTCATTGCTAGGATGAGCTAGACATATGGGCCAATTGTTTGAAGACGTAGCCATAAAAGAGGAAAAAAGCATTGAGTCTTTATTTGAAAAGCTCTCCATGTGTGAAGATCCTTTATAGAGGAAACGTTGAGTCTTATTTGAAGAATGGAAAACATGATAGAGATCTCTATTGTTGTCATCGCGGAGAAGAGTCCTCCGTGTGTGAAGATCCTTCACAATTAACCAAGAGGTTCAAACTCAATGGAACAAGAGTTATCTTTAGTGAAACGACGCATTGATACAAGGTTTTTTATGATTGATGGAGTTACAAAAATAATGTTTACCTTTCTTCCTATGTTACTGTTAAAGCATTGTTGATTTAGCTATGTGTTTCTCCGATCAGTATTTGAAGTAGATGTGAGTAACACTTTTTCAGAGGAAGAAGAATCCTTGTGTGTTAGAGAGGTTTTGGTGCCTCAATTGAGTCCATCTTCTTCAAGAATAAGAATTTATATGTCCTCTACAACATTTGAAAACGGTTATCGATCCACTATCACATTAAGAATGTTGTCATATTTAGGACTGAGTCCCTTTAACATATAAGTAACCAAGGTGCGTTCTGTAACAGATGAATCAACATTGGTCAACAAGTCCGAAATTGATTTCAGTTTTTGGTAGTAGGTGTGAATGGATAGATCACCGATTGTCTTGGTCTTTAGGGAGTGATCTAGTTTGATGGTTCTGGCGTCTTTGTTGTTATAGAAAAAAAAATTCAGTTATGACCCAAATATTTTGTGATGTTCTTCTTATCTAGAAAGTACTCCAAAACAGGTGTTTGGACGTTGTTTCATAGAGCCAAAGCTTGACAAGACCAACTCTTTTGATCCATGCCTCGTAAGTTGCGTTCGACGGAAACAATGTACCATCAAATTCACCAGAAACTTCAAAACTCTGATAGTGCGTAAAGAAGAGTTCACTCTAAGCGTCGTATTTACGATTGCAATATCGAGAAAATAAAAATGTGGGATTTGATTTAGGTAACACTGGATGTACGTTCAACCATTGGAAGCGATTAAGAGAGAAGAAGAAAAAAAATAAGATGAAGAAGAAAGAGATTAAATAATTAATAAATGTAAATGCTCTGATACCATATATTAAAGTAGAACCTTTTCTCTTGAAAGGTTTACTGTATTTACTGAGAATATATAATATAATCTGTTCAACAATATCTCGGATGTACCCATCAAATGTTCTAACTAATAACAGAATATTATTAGAATTTATTAGCGTGCATGTATGTTTATGTATCAAGTACACACTCGTGTGACTCCCGACAAATCTTGGAATGTTGCGAATGTATATGGCCCAAAAATCTGACGTACGTGACGAGTTAAGCCAAGGCCAACCGCAGAGGAGAAAAACAAAAAGACCAATTCATGTTACCCATACCGTACCTTAGCACATGCACGTGTGATACTTAAAACCTCTGTAATAAACATCTTAAATATTTGATCCAAAAAAATATACTTGATGAAAATTTTAGAAAATACATGTATCTTTGCGACGGTAATTTCTTGCGGAAATCCTTATATTCGGTTAGTTTATGAATTCACCTATATGTTCTCATATTTTCTGTAATAAATATGCATTTTCTAAAAAAAATATCACTAGAGATTTATAGACTAAAAGATTTTTTTGACGTATAATATATTATTATTTTATCATAAATAATTTTTTAAATATCAAGATAACTGTAATCTATTTGCATCATATAACGACGGAGAGCGGTTTTACTTGCATTACACTAAAAATTATTTATAAACATATTATTAAATTTACAGAAATCACCTCTTTTTGGATTGAATCCCCAATTTTTCTGGTGTAAAAAAATAATTATTAATTGTTGAGTATGTTTATGTTAATGACAAAAAAAAACAAATTAATTACTTTTTTTTTGTTTAAAGCACTGGAATAAAAATGTTTTTAGTGTAAAAGATTAGCTTAGAAGTTGTTCTAAAAAAAGGATTAGCTTAGAAGTTTGAAAACGCGTTTAGATAGAAAGAACACACATAATAAAAACTAAGGTTATGAATATTACATGCGTATAAGGTCTGACTGGTTCAAACGCAGCGGTTGCGGTTGCGGCTGTGGGCGTTTGCAGATGCGGGTGGTTGCGGTTTATAGCGGTTTTAAGAGATTTGTACGACTGGTTCTGCGGTTAGAAATTGGTGCGTTTGCGGGATACTTATGAATGGTTAACTACCAAATACAGCAACAGTTAAATAATAAATTAACAATATTTACATTTTATATAATTATAAAAATATCAAAAATCATAATATTATAATAAATATGTAAATTATATTTTCAAAGTTATAGTTTAAAATTTTTAAAATTAAAGAAAATATTTTTATTTTAAAATTTTATAATATTAATTAAAATATAATAGATATATTTTAGTATTTTTATAATTCTATTTTAAAAAATTTATTGAATTTTTTTATTTTGTATTTATGTGGTTTTTAAAAAAAAAAGAAAAAATAATTATCCTCCCGCAACCGCCCGCAACCGCAAACGCTAGTTGGAACCAGCTTTTGATTTTAAGAGGTTAGGAGCGGTTTGAAGCGATTTTTAGCGGTTTGTATGATTGTTTCGAAACGCTGTCAACCGCTACCAACCGCAAAAGCTGCGTTTGCGGGTGATAGCGGGGAGACCAGTCAAGTTCTAATGCGCATGCGGTTACGATTAAACTTATCCATTCATTACAAAACACAAAGAAAACACATAAGTGGTTATAATTTTAAAAGTAAAAGAAAATATATATGTGTGTGTGTTTCAAAAACACGTTTGAAACACACTAGTAGCTAACTTGGTGTGGGGAGGTGGGTAAGTGGGTGTTGATTGCAAGTTGGTGAGATATTTTTTTAATTGAAACTTTCTATATAAGGTTGATGCATATGAAGTTGTCGACGCATTTCAAGGTACATATGTATCCAATTTTGTTTTTCCATTTCAATTTTTTTTTCATTTCATTTTTTAAAGTTATTAAATATAAATAATTATGTTTACACTATATTTAATCTAATTTGCATTGATGAAGCAGAAAACTTTATTTTAGAGTTTATAAAATAAATGTAATATAGATAATATAAACTAATATATATGTTTAGACTTAATTTTTTAAGTTAGAAATATAAGAAAAAAAATTAGTTGTGAAGAATATATAATGTAAAAAATGTTAATTTTCTACTTATAAATTATATCTTTGAAAAATTAACAAATCATAGATTTTATGTGTTAAGAAAATTATATATGTTTATAAGTCAGTTTATCGAATGTCTTTAATTTTTTTAATAAAATTAATTATTGTTAAAAATATGATAGTGTTCACATAATAAATAATTTTTATCATAGAAAATGTCTGATAAATAAACATTTAGGAATATGTAGGTTTAAAGAGAGACAAAAGTAATTTTAATACTAAGATAATTAGGAAAAAAATATTGTGTAATTCTGATTTAAATTTTCAATTTAGTATTATTAATATTATGATAATAATGCATAATGGCGTCTAATCGTCGAGGGAAAGCAAGTGCTTCGGGACAAAGAGGTCGGAATGCTTCTAATGAAACTAGAACTAGAGTAAGTTTGGAAGTTAAATATTTTACTTAATGATATAGATGCAAAAGATATAATTAATTGATATATATATACATATATTATAATTTGTAGACTACAGAGAGATTCAAATGGACGTACGAACAAAATAAAAAATTGATTGAATTGTTTGATGAGGCATTTTCCATGTCAAATTATAGTCTCAAATATCCTATGGCTCATGGCAGAGTATATGGTTGAAAAATTCAACCTAGCATTTAACATGAATATAACTTACAGATTTTTCAAAAATAAGCTTAATGAGTTCAAAAAATCATACAAGATGTGGAAGTTTCTGATGAAATCCACCGGCATTTCGGTGGATCCTGAAACATCTATGATTTACACATCTCCGGAGTGGTGGGATAACCATGAGGCGGGAACTAATAAATATTAA